>NC_061091.1:7633377-7760877 GCF_015104395.2 Macrobrachium nipponense | reverse complement strand
ATTCGGGAATTAACTGGCGATCTGAGTGGTGGTGTAAGGTTGATAAAATTGCTGTTGATAAAACAAAGTTTTGTTATGTAATGGTAGTCAATTAACAAAGATCGTGGAGGCATATTCATGATAATTACACGCCAGGATACTAAGACTCCTTCAGTCAACTAGTTATGCTAACATTTCTAAGAGCCATTTATATCTGTAATGTTTCATAACCTAATATAACATTAACGTGTGATAATGTATGAAATAATGAAAATCTTTACACTAATTTAAAGATAAATTATTACTTTTTAAATCTTCAGATCTGAAGAAAGAAGCGATAAGTGGGTAAAGATTTAAATATTAGTGAGAACAACTGGAAATTGTCATGGGAATATAGGAAACAAATAATAGTTTCGTTTTCTGATTTCAATGTACTCCATTTTGAAACACTACACAATTTTCATTTGTATCGAACACGTTGCTTTTTATGCAGTAATCTAGTATAACCTAAACAAACAATAAATTCCGAGTTGTTCATGTGATAGTAACAAATATCTATAACAAACTTTTGTAGAATAATTTTGTTTTACTGAATAATCCGAAATAATTTTATAACGAATATTAAGAAATATCATACTCAGACGGTACTTTTGGAAAGATATAGAATTATGGAAATCAATGGCAGCGTCGTCAGTAGTATGTAAATCTGTTACTTGAAAACTAACGATTATCATCTTGGATTAAATCCTTCAGAGATGAACAATCCCCATCCATTCTCAAAAGCAAATAGACTCTGACCTTAAGGAAAAAAACATTTCTGTTGAAAAAGGTTGGCGCCAGCATCCGTCCCTGCTTCATGCCACAATGAGCCAATGCGCGCAGACTCAAACCATTTCCTATATCATCATTCACAAGGTCTATAAATGAATTGTATAGCAGGAAAAGCTGCGTGAAACAGTTCTTGGTGAGTACATAACTGGTGAAGAAATGATTGGAAAATTGCGATATCCTGACGCAAATCTAGCCAAATCAGTATGAATAACCAATCTAACATTCCGAAGTGTAGTGATGTTCCCAATTCTAGGCGTGAGGTTCTCAGAAATTGCTTTAGTCATTGTATAACCTAATTGATTAAGATACTATTTTTCATTAAATCATGAAGCTCTTAATCCAGCTTTCTATGTAGATTTTTTACTTTCAAATCTCAGTTTATTAAAACAAAATCCATATAATTTATTAGAACAAAAGCCATATTATATATCTTGCACTCCATGTGGCATGCATTTTGAAACTTACTCAAAACTTATTCTTGTTTTGTTTTTGTAAAACACTTGTTCTCATCCAGTCGGCTAAAGGCCAGGTTTATAAGCTCAAGAACTTGATAAGATATCTGACATTTCAGGCAAAATGGGATATGACAATAGTTTTAGCAATAATTGCTTTTTATATAGCACTTATATGGCTTGAAGAAAGCTCTTTAGAGTGAAAATGAAACCTTGGTCTTCATTTACACATTTCTTTTGATAACATCACAAGACTTGTCAAGCCATTGGGTATTAATAATGATTTTATAACACTCGAGGTAATGAAGAATATGCTTTTAAGAAATTCTCTGAGTGACAAGATTAGAGAGAGAGAGAGAGAGAGAGAGTTTGTCGGTTGTCATTCAGAGTTTTCCCAGGCAGCGCCGAGTTGGTCAGCTAGTTTATATACAATACACACGCATATTTACACACACACACACACACATATGTATGTATATAAAGTGGAATTTTGTGAAAACAGTGTTATTCATTAAGATGAAAACGTATATTGTTTACACACACCCACGAACAACTAGTATGGCTGACCACGAATGTTGCAGCAAGCACGATTTCACTAACGCATAAGCCAGAGCAGTAAAACACTCCGTGTTTACAGGAGGGAGGTAATTAAGCAACAAAATTCCTCGAATGTCATTTCATAAAAAATGAAGAGGTTCACAATGGTCAGCGGCCAATTAACGCCAAAGCGTTACCATTTTACGACTCTCCATTGTAACGTGATCCGTATCTCATTATTTCGATGCGTTTTTCTTTCAAGGATTCTTCACTGTTTTTCTCTTTTTTTTATTATGTAACAACTACGTTATTCCTAGTCATATGAACACAGTGTCCCCTGCAAGACAGAGAAGAAATGTTGGAGATAGTAATATGACAACTTTACTAACATTGTTCAAGATATCAAAAGACTTCTAGAAGTAATATACGTATAAGTCTATACACATATTTAACGGTATATGTCACATTTGACCAAAAGGAACAATTTCTTTTCATATTCATGGGTTCAGGGATACCTTCATTTAAATTTAAATCTTCATGAGAAATACCCAACATTTCGAGATAGCAAACGTCGCCAACTTGAATAAGGCGATGTCACAACATTTAGCAACACGGATGAATAATCTTAGGACAGAAATTATAAACATTTCTACAAGTTTCTACGACACAGACCATTTCTATGCAAGACGCCTCTAGACATGAAAGAGGAGCGTCGGTGCAATTAGGCCGACCCAGTGATGAGTAAAACCCACTAAATATCAGGCTCTGTTAACGCCTTTGCATCGCTAAGGTATTTTTGTTTAGCAAAGGGAAAGGAATGAAGAGCCTGTTATATATATATATATATATAATATATATATATATATATATATATATATATAATACACAAATATAATACACAAACACACACGCATATATATATATATATCATATTTATATATAGATATGTATATATATATATATGATATATATATATATATATATATATATATATATATATATATATATATATATATATATATATATACTATATTTTAAAGGTGTATGTATATGAATACACAAAGTCATCACTATGTGATAGGAGAGTATATATTATTTATGGTTATTTTTTTCTTCTTCTCCTTCTTCATAGTAATAATGCATATTCATTTTTAGGGGCCAATCAAAGATCATCAGTTGCAAAAAAAAAAGAAAAGAAACTTGTGGTAGAAAAAAAACGGATATTACAAATTAATAGAAATTAATTAAAAGTTTTACCAAACAAAAACAGAACATTTATAACTGTGGCAAACCATAATATATGCAAACGATAACAAATGAGAAATGAATGAGCGCAAAACTAAACAAAACCAAACAAATCAGCAAGACCACGAAGAAGTGCAGTGCTCTCCAGCGCTGGAACTCAAACCAGTGTTGTGGAAGACCATAACAAAGAAACTATAGGGGTAAGATACAGCTCAAGGTTTCAACACTTGAACAGCCTTGGCGGAGTGAGTTAGATCACTCAGCTATTCCTTGGAGCTACCGACGCCTGGGTTCCGCTATGGGAAGACGGTATAGCATGCGTTTCTCATGCGATTTCCCCCCAGTGCACCTCATGCTGTGGACTGTAGGCATTACTAAAAGTTCTTTGCACGGTCCCTTCGGCCCCTAGCTGCAATCCCTTTCATTCCTTTTACGTATACCTCCGTTTATATTCGCTCTCTTTTGTCTTGCTTCCCATCTTCCTCCAACAATTGTTTCATAGTTGCAACCTTCAAACCTTTCTCCTCTCAAATTTCCTTTCAGCGCTGAATGACCTCATAGAGCCCAGCGCTTGGCGGATAATCTGAACGCCAGGTCACCCAACCTCCCTGTTTCATCAGTAGCCTCACTAACTTAATGAAACTGAATCGTTCCTTGTTCTAATGGAGTTTTGAGGCCGTCGTATCTAAGCTACCGTCCTGTGCGCTGGGCAAATCCATTAATATTCATTAAGAATATGATGAATAGGCCGAAGGACGATCTCTCTCTCTCTCTCTCTCTCTCTCTCTCTCTCTCTCTCTCTCTCACTCGATCCTATGGTTCTCGCCGGGAGAAGTTCTGGTTCATTTTGCAATGGCTGTAGTTCCCGATTGGCTCTGGAAGTTTGAAAATGTGCATCTTCGCTCTTATTCCTTATTTGGAATGGAATATAGAATTGAGGACAAGCGTTGCTTTCTATGAGGTCATTCATCGCTGGGAAGGAAATTGAGAGCAGGTCCTATGTTTGAAAGCTGTACCTGGAGGAAAATCCCACAGTTGTTCTATGAATCAATTGTTAGGAGCGGGTGGGAAGTAAGATGGAAGAAAGATAATACGAATGGAGGAACAGTAAAAGGAATGAAAGTGGTTGCAGTTAGGGACCGAAAGGACGCTGCAAAGACCCGAAAGTGCAGTTCTCAACACTACTACTACTACTACTACTACTACTACTAGTGTCATAACTGTCTTTCGTCAACGGTTTTCAAGTATTTGACATCTCAGAGGCATCTGTAATGTATTTGCAGAAAGGAATTAAATAAAGCAATGGGTGGTATCTATTCGTCTGATTTAAAATCAAATTTGAACAACGAAGGATGATTTAAAGAAATTACTGTACTATATTGCCACAAAATATTCACCCAAGACTTTCGATAACTACAGCATTAATACGTGAAGTGTTAGACACTTCGTAAAATCCATAGTTCCCCTACTGGATTCATACTTCGCGTAATGAATAAGTCTCACTCACTTGCGTTATACTGCGCGTGAATCCTCGCCCTGGAACCCTTAATCAGAGAAGTGAATGACCCTATACTCTGTTTTTTTCATCTGTCCATCTGCCTGTGGTGTTTTTGTATGGTAACACTGCGTTCCGGGCTTTAGACAGTTACATTCAGCTTACATTCAACGATTATAATAATATCCTATTTCGAATATTAACGGTGTAATTCGCATTACACCGTTAATATTCGAAATAGGATATTATTATATCGTTGAATGTAAGCTGAATGTAAATTATTAAAAGAGTAAATTATTAAAACACTTTTCAGTTGCAAATGTACACCCAGATATCCTTTTATTTACCAAAAACTTACACATAGCGTAAATCTCTAAAGCCCGGGACGCAGTGTTACCATACAAAAACACCACAGGCGGATGGACAGATGAAAAAAACAGAGTATAAGTATGACAGGGTCAAGTAAGGGAGATTTAATACATTATACTAAATACTTCTTTTAGTAAACAGCTGATTAGAATACGGATTGAAATGAATGACAAAAATGGAGAGGTGAGCGGTCTTAAGAGAGAGAGAGAGAGAGAGAGAGAGAGAGAGAGAGAGAGAGAGAGAGAGAGAACAGCCTTCACTTAAGGCTAGTGCTGTGAAATTCTCTCTGAGCTGTTTTCCTTGTCATTATAGCATTCCATTTTTAGAAAGAATGGGCCAGTCGTTTATTCCGGCGGTGGGACATACTATTCTTGTCTTTAAGCCTGCCCCACTCTCCTTTTCTTTCGTGACTGGGCTCACTAAGAACCTTCTGATTGGCCGCCTTCTCTCCGCTTTGCAAAGGGGAAGGCTTATCGTCATCAGTGAGGCGAATTCCATTTACTGTTTACACTTTCTTTGCCTGCAGTGACTGGGGGGCTTTGATTTGGGTGGCTATATCCGGTTTACATTATATATATTATATAATATATAGATATATATATAATATATATATATATATATATATATATATAATATATATATATATATATATGATATATATATATATATATATATATATATATATATATATGCTATATACATATATATATATATATATATATATATATATATATATATACACATATATACATACATACATATATATATAATATATATATATATATATATATATACATTTATATATATAAATGTTAATAGCCACAATGTCCTCTTAACTTCTCAAATTCTTTGCTCTTTTTTGTATACGCTTGTCACTACAAAGTCTCGAGATCCCAACTTCAAAGACATATGAAAGAAATCATGACCTCCGGTAGCGGGAAACGAACCCGCGATACCATAATCGCGACCTGACCACGTCGTGATCATGGTATCGCGGGTTCGTTTCCCGCTAACGGACGTCATGATTTCTTTTCATATTTCTTTGAAGTTGGATCTCGAGTCTTTGTAGTGACAAGCGTGTCCAAAAATGCAAAGAATTTGAGAAGTTCAGGGGGCATTGTGGCTATTACATTTACATATGTATCTGGTAAAAATGACCAATAGATTCTGCATATATATATATATATATATATATATATATATATATATATATATATATATACATATGTAAGTATGTATACATATGTATGTGTATATATATATAATATATATTATATATATATATATATATATATATATATCTATATATATATATATATATATATATATATATATATATATATATATATATATATTATGTATGTATGTGTGTGTGTCAATTTTTAATTACGTCTGGATCGAAACTGAAGGGCCAGGGTGCTACCTACTGACCCACATATCTCATAGGCCGGGATTCGATTCCCATGTAAGGCAGAAATTTATTTCTGTGAAACAAGTGCTCATGTATTCGTTGGACATATATGTGTGTGTGTGTGTGTGTGTGTGTGTGTATTGAAGTAATGTAGATACACTCAAATATATCGTAGCGTCAACAGTGACCTCGCGGATATTTAACGTACATTACTTACTGTTCATGACGTTGGTATGTTTCAGAATTGTTTCGTACCACAGGCGAGTGTTGACAACGTCTTCTCTGGAGACACTATCATCTCCAATTATTTCGTTTAATTAAATTCTGCCACACACACAAACTGTCCAAGATTCCTCATTCATTTTCGAAAATTGTATATTCAGCTTCGTTTACCTGTGGGCGATGTAAACCTCTCCTTCCATTAATATCACTTTTAGAGGAACCGTAACCAGAGGGTGACCAGAGAACATTGTATATTCAAGAGGTCACCTTCCATCACATTCTTCCTTGAAACTCGGGAAGGCTGCAACGCATATTTCTTCTCTTAATGATTCTGTTGTATGACTGACAAATAGCTCTGCAAGCGTTATATTATTTCATGGTATTCAACAGAAAAGCTTTCTCTCTCTCTCTCTCTCTCTCTCTCTCTCTCTCTCTCTCTCTCTCTCCACACACACACACACACACACACAGAGGCAAACAACACAGGATCAAAAGAGAATATAGTTGATTTGGATGATGCTCTGAACAAAAATTAAGTATATCTTAGTTTAACCAGACCACTGAGCTGATAAACAGCTCTCCTAGGGCTGGCCCGAAGGATTAGATATTTTGACGTGGCTAGGAACCAAATGGTCACCTAGTAACGGGACCTACAGCTTATTGTGAGATCCGAACCACATTATATCGAGAAATGAATTTCTATCACCAGAAATACATTCCTTTCTGAACAACATCTTATAATAATATATATCGTCTGTCTCTTAGTTCAGGTTTTCAACCATTGTATAAGACTAAGGCCCCTTTACAGAACACCTTTACGTTATCAGCCATTCATCATCTGCACATCGATCCCCCTCATTCACTTCCTTGATATAAAGGGACTTCCGTTCTGGTCCCCTTTCCAATCCTTGTAGCCCTTTCCCAGTCTCTTCTCTCTCTCTCTCTCTCTCTCTCTCTCTCTCTCTCAGTCCCGATTTCGCCACCGAACTGTGCACATTTTCACCGGCATATGTTCCATACAGTCCGCGTGACCACATAATCGCAGTACATTTCAATTCATCGAATCACTTGCGCCAGCTTTTTCAGCACATCTCACCATTTCAGCGCTTCTTCCGCCACTGCCACAGCCTTCAATTTCGTTGCATCTCTAAGCCACAAAATGCCATAACACTCAACTTGGAGTTGAGTCTCTTGATAACACCCACACGCACGCACATTTTTAAAACCCCGAGAGAGTTTATTTCTTTCTCATCATGCAGAGGGGAGAGACTGCTTTTTTTTTCAATGAATCCACGAAATCCTAATTAGGTGAAGGAATAAATGTCATTGATTTTATAGGAGGGATTCATCCATCCTTTAGAGAGAGCATCTCCTCTCATCAAGGGTTCCACAACCCTCCACCAGGCGCTGCTCTATCTTGGGACTTCGTATACATATAGTATATTTATATGTATACACATATATGTACATGTATATATATAAATATACACATACATATGTATATATATATATATACATATGGGCGCCCACAGGGACGCTGGGGGAGGCCGCCGGGGGCTGGGGGCAACTCTTAATACATACATGGATAGTTCTGTGGTATCAAGCAGACACACTTTTGACACTTTGAATTAACAGGTTAATTCCAAACACAGTATTTGTGCCTGCATTTCTTTAATGGATAAAAACAAAACAATTATATATATATATATATATATATATATATATATATATATATATACTTTTTTTTCAGGATTTCAAGGGGAGCTAGTGGTCCCCTTGTCCCTATGATGGGCACCCATGTATATATACACACACACATTCAATCTCATTAAAGAAATAAAGGTTAATTAAATCAACTAGGTCACTCAAACACTCAAATAGAACTTATAGGCTAAGGGTGAGTAAATAGAGTTGATAAAAGTCAGCGCTAACTAACTGATTTGCATTTTAAAGCCTACATAGGACTTTACAGCCGGATGGCGTATCTTCACCCGTTATAAAAAGTAGTGAGCCTAATTCAAATGAGAAAAATGATAAAGTAAGATGCTATAGCTTTCCATCTATCCAGGATTCGTCTGTTACAAGGATGAGATAATCCCCATCCAGTAAGCTTAGTTTTAGTTTTCATTCTCTTCATTTAATCCCTTGATGCATAACTTGTCATTCGATGTCTCTTTGTGTCCGTCAGCGCCACGTAATAGCAGTTTAATAAAGTAAATGCATTAGGAAAACTATCGCCAATGAACAAAAAAATCCCTTCGAGACGGAAGCCGTGAGGTTGAGTGTTGACAAAGGCGAGCAAGGCGTCTTTTATGTGACCTAGATTATCCCCTGCGAGCGAGTATATTGTCCGTGTTAGTAACTTGAATAATCACGTATGAGTTTATTCCATAGTGTGTCGCCGGCTCTATTTGGCGGGAGCAACCGACAGGCGAGTAAATAAAGCTTCCAAAGGCTGCATATCATAAGCCAAGTTACACCGAGCGCGCGTCATTTTAAGTAAGAGACCTACAACCGCAACGCAAGGTCATTATGACAAACTCGTACCCTCTCTCTCTCTCTCTCTCTCTCTCTCTCTCTGACCTCTAGGGAGACTTAAATAACTCCCCGAGAGGTTTTAAACGTATGATTAAACTCTGAATAGCTAAGAAGTAGCTCTGGCTAATATCAATCACGGGTCTAGATAGCAGCAATCGTTTCAATTTCTAAATCTAAACTTCTTCGAAGAATATTTTACAGGTATATAATAAATTATGATCTGTTTACCTAACTTTCTACTATGAACTACATTTTTTTTCTAAAACAGTGTAATGCACTCATAGTGCTTAATCTGACAGGAAGATAATTTAGTTCGATATGCAATAGGGCCGGATATTCTATTAAGGAGGAAAGTAGGACGCAAGTTAGCCTCGTAGGCAAACAGGAAGAAAGGTTTGCAAGTTCATTAGTAACCAGACGGTTACACTGCTAAGTACGTAAGTAGCTCGACAGATAATTAGGTAAATACTGGCGAAGCAATTTTGCAGGGAATCACGTCGGTAAGTAATTTCGACTAGACGAAGTCGTGTATGTAGGACATTTATCAAGAACGCAGATAAGGCACTTTGAATACTTCAGGTTACAAATAAGCAAGTAGCTAAGAGATTCATTAATCCTCTGATTGTTCAGTTTTGGGATTAATTACCACCCCTCCCCCTCCCCTTCTCCTTCCCACACCTCACTTTCTTCTGAGCCCGAGAAATCTCTACCTTTTTCCGTTTTCCCTTTTTAAGGAGTATTGCTTATCACTTCTTTGGGAGTTAAACCCATGAACTGCCTGCCCTTTCCTGGTTTTTGGTTCACATCAAATGGGCTTGTGGTTTAAAGAAATATCAACAAAACAATAATGGATTGGTAAACGGCCCTATGGGATCGTAAGAATGTAAACCAATGTAAAGTAAGTGGGTGTATTTCTGCGCTCATGAGTAACGAAATCACGAATTTATTAAGTAGTCAGATAAATAAGTTTGCGGATAATCAAGCAGAAGGCAGGGGAAAGAAAGTCCGTCGATTGGTGGATAACCACACACACACAACCACACAACACACAAAGAGTAGGAGAGAGAGAGAGACACACAACACACACAACACAGAGAAGAAGAAGAAGGAGACGAGAGAGAGAGAGAGAGAGAGATTTATGGCTATCTCATCATCAATCCTAATTGCTCTTTTCCTTCGCTGGCTTCTCTCTTCCCGAAGTCCGATTATTAATCATTCTGCCAAATATTTAATATTAATAATAATAATTATAACGAGAATTGCCCGTCAAACTACGAACATAAATCAAATATAATTATATATTTTTTCTCTCTCTCGCACACGCAAGCAGAGGCACGCACCGGCAAACAAATATGCCATTAGGAATCAGTATGACCAATTAGGAATGCAGCAGCAAATTCTTACTAAAGTCAAACTTGGAATTTTTCGACAAATCAACGGATATTATGTGAGGAAGGAAGACTTGAAGATAGCTTATCACGCAATTACTTTTCCTCCCAGACATCTCAATCCCATTCTCTCTCACTTCGGCCGCCTTATTTTTTCTTGCGCCTCTCTCTCTCTCTCTCTCTCTCTCTCTCTCTCTCTCTCTCTCTCTCTCTCTCTCTCCATGGGTAATCATTGTCTATATATGTATGTGGTGTAACAAGTATGACACACAGACATATATATATACATATATATATATATATATATATATATATATATATATATATATATATATATACAATGACACACTGTTCGTGTTCTTCCTTTTTAGTAAAGGAAGCCCACCAAATCTTCAAGTAATAGATAATGGTTTTTTAGTTGTTGGAAGGGAACTTTGCCTTCATTCCCCAGATACATATATAATGTATACATGTATATACTACGTGTACATAAATACATATATATTTATGTATACAAATATAATATAATAATATATAAGATATATATATATATATATATATATATATATATATATATATATATATGTATATGATCTTGTTGAATTATGTGTTTATCCGTCCCTCTGTTTGTCATTAGGATTACATACATATCAAACCACGTCAGCCAGTTTAACTATCCATCACAAACGCCCACAAACGCATACAGTAGCTCGAGCAGCCGTCAAGCAATAGATCACCAACTAACCAATGCCTTCCAATTTAACAAAATATTCCTGAATAAATGATAAAGCTCTTCTTTGTTATGTGAGGAGTTATTTCGGGCATACAGAACATAACCGATGTGGATTTATCCGCGCATATCTGATTGGAACTGGTTACGAACCAATGCTTTGGCTTCATCCATAATTTTTTTTATCGATCGCCTTTTGTTGGCTCACAATACAAAGAATGTTTGTACAAATATGGGAATATGTACATACAAGAACGTTCAGACTCAGGAATGCTCAAATGTACGGTTGCGCACGCGCACATTTAATTTATCTATATGTCTGTCTATATACGTATATATATTAAGCATATAGTATATATCTATATATATTTATATGCATAGGTATGTGTATATATTTATATATATATATATATATATATATATATATATATATTATATATATGAATATATATAAATTTGATATATAGATTCATATACATATCCACAGAAAAAACATACATATACGTAAATATATATATATATATATATATATATATATATAGTATATATATATATTATAGTATATATATATAATATATATATATATACGTATATAGATATACATTATATAAATATATACATATATATATATATATATCATATATATATATATATATACATACATATATATATATATATATATATATATATATATATATATATACATATATATATATATATTATATATATATGTGTGTGTGTGTGTGTGTGTGTGTGTGTGTACAAATATGTGTATATATATATATACATATATATAGATATAGATATGTATCTATACATGTATATTGCATAGAATTCGCCTGCCATTGTTCCACCTTAACTCTTTACTGCCGTTGAAGAATCCCATAACAAGGTCTACCTTTACTGGTTAAACAAGACTAAAATAGAAACCAGCGTTGAGAACTGAGATCCATTAGTGCAATTTAAAACCAAGTGAATGTACTGACTTGAAAATATTGTTTCAGAGTTACTAAGGGTTAATTTTGTTTTTGTTACCTAGGAGTCTTTGCAGCGTCCCTTAGGCCCCTACCTTTCATTGTACCTTCTTTCATATTACTTTTCTTCCACCTTACTTTCCACTCTCTTTTAACGATGGTTTTATGGTGTAACTGTGAGGATTTCTTCCAGTTACATCTTCAAAAACTTTTTTTTTATTTCAGTATCCCTCTCAACGCTAAATGGCCTCATAGGTCCCAGCGCTTGGCCTTTGGTCTAAATCTTATAATCTACTTAACAATGATAAGAACAGCCATAGCAAATGCATCGTCAAAAAAAAAATAATAATAGAATAAATAAATAAATAATAAAAAAAAAATCCGCCGCGTATATACGACACCCTGACCAGAATTCCCACACCCAGCAACAAGTTCCAGGCAGATTGCAAAAAAGAAAGAAAGAAAAAAAGAATGCAATAAAATATGAGAAGTGAAGATATGACACATTTTAAGGAACTCCGAAGAGGACTGATTTTAAGCTGATATATAAAATGTACTGTAGATTTTGTATAATTCAAAGATTAATTTCAAACTTTATTAAACCATAGAAAAATGTAACTATATTTTTTCCCGATTACCAGAATTTTCGCTTACTTGTGGAGTAAGCCTACAAACTACTTTATAGTTGTTGGGGGGGGGGGGGGCGATAGGAAAGGTCTATGGATGAGCCTTAAAAGGTCTGAAAAGTGTGTTTCACGTTGAGTTAAAGATACAAGAATTTCAGGATGGGATATGTATGATTTATTTATTAGAATGAAAATGTAAAAAAAAAAAAATAATGTGCTCGTTAAACAGTACAGAAAAATAATTTTTCGCATTGACATTAGCAAAACGATCATTACTCCTGCTTTGTAATCGTTCAAAAGTTAAGTATATCTTAGTTTAACCAGACCACTGAGCTGATTAACAACTCTAGTCCTAGGGCTGGATTAGATATTTTTACGTGACTAGGAACCAATTGGTCACCTAGCAACGGGACCTACAGCTTATTGTGGGATCCGAACCACACAATATCGAGAAATGAATTTCTATCACCAGAAATAAATTCCTCTGATTCCGCGTTGGCCGAGCCGGGATTCGAACTTCGGACCACCGGATTGGCAGCCGGGCGCGAAAACCAATCGTCCAGCGAGAAACTTAATTATTGTGTTTTGTGTATATAGTGTTTTTTACGTTGCATGGAAAACCAGTGGTTATTCAGCAACAGGACCAACGGCTTTACGTGACTTCCGAACCACGTCGAGAGTGAACTTCTATCACCAGAAATACACATTTCTGACCCCACAATGGAATGCACGAGAATCGAACTCGCGGCCACTGAGGTGGTGGGCAAAGACCATACCAACCACGCCTCTGAGGCGTTCTCACTTATTGTGACGCTAGATTATGTAAACTAGTCAGTGAATCGGACTGGCAGCTTGAGAGAACTAGATGGAAATTCCGTAGAAATATGTATAGAAGAAATACAGGTAAATTGCATTCAATATTTTAATGTCCATTCAAACTGTTTATGGAAGTAAACGATAATAACCTTCCCAGGAAAAAATTCATGAAAATTTTTAAGACCGAGAAATTCTTTTATCCAAAAAATCAATTTTCGCTTCGCCATACCGAAATCTGACTGCAAAAACTGAGAAACATTATTCTTTACAAGACCCAACTGTGCCAGTAGTCTTACTAATGATGATATGTAAGCAACAATAATCGCCGCTAATCCTATATTACCAGCGACGAGGGGCGAGAGTGGGCATCCTCGCTGTGATAACGAGCACCTAATCTTCTTTTCCCAAGTTTTGTTTACGATTTCGGCAAGCAGAGCTAATCCCTAAAAGCAACATAGCGCGGGAGGTATGCCAGAATGCGTTTAATTACCCAAATGCACGTTCAAGTAGGGCTATCAGTCCAATTCATGCGCCACCCAGTGTAACAATCGAGGCCGAAATGGACCTGTGAGGTGCGCAGTCACTTTCGGAATAACAAAAGAGTGTCGGCAATTACGTCGAGTTAGACGCATAGTCGTGGATGCAAACTAGTGCCGCGAAGTTGAGACACACACACACACACACAAAGAGAGAGAGAGAGAGAAGAGAGAGAGAGAGAGAACCTAGGCTGCAAATGCGAGACAGTGGATTGACTGACGATTCTTTTTACATTGTGGTAGCAAGTGATTGCGCACGTGATACTTTTAACCCATAGTATATGTGTATGCCTAAGGGTGTACAGGTAGTAAAGTGTGTACACATGCGGCTGCGGGTGTAGCACTATCGATCGCCACTCACACACACACACACACACACCAGCAGTGACCGCAGGCGAGTCCGTCTATCAGCCACATACACACACACACACACGCACACACACAGACACTCTCGTTCTCCATGTATCCCTCTACCCTGCTACACTCACTCACACACCCTCTCTCCCTCCCTCTCTCTTCCGCCTAGAGCCCCTCCAGCAAGTGACTGCGACAACAAAAATGGCATCGCACAACTTTGGAGCCACTCAGGGAAAATCTATTTATTGCATCTCCCTTTCTCTTGACTAAACCCCTCACTCGCCCCCTCCCCCACCCCCTGTCACCCTATGGTCCCGTTCAGGTTGTTTCTTGGTGTTTTGTCTTACTTTTTGCCAAGTTGAGTTGTTAGGGTGGACTTTGAAGTTTCCTTTGTTTATAAAAGTTTTTTTTGTTTGTTAAATCCTATTAGGTATAAGCTGATTATTTATGACATATTCTCAGTAGTCACGGAAAACGTGGTCTTTTTTTCTTTCATCTCATTATCATTTAATCACCATATCTTTTATTATGCTTTTCCTGTCTTCATTCATACACATTAATCCCATTGTGTCACTGCTATCAAGTATGCAACCAGTCTACAAATGATCTAAAGGCAATAAGTTGAAGAAAGTAAAGTGACTTAGAACACGCTCCTGTCATGATAGTATTGGTTCTCAAAACAGACATAAAAACAACCAAACATGAATGTTTCTCTCCGAGAAAGGGACCCTCTCCTTTCTGCAAACCCCTGAAACTGAAGGTAACTGGGATGAATTTGCACTTGGCAACTGATCATTTCAGAGGCAAACTAAATTCGTCGCTTACTGAATCCCGGGTGCGTTTGTTTTGGTTTCACAGGAACCGGAAAGTTTTATTTCTGAGGGGAACAAAGAACAGGGTTCTTTGTTCCCCTCAGAAATAAAACTTTGAGGGTAGATTTTGAGGGTAGATTCATGAACGGTCAACACTAAATGCACACTTAATTGCTGAAAGTGAGATTGATTGATTAGTTTGCTTGTATGGTGTTTGTACGTTGCATGGAACCAGTTTTCAGCAACGGGCTCAACGGCCTTACGTGACTTCCGAACCACGTCAGTGAGCTTCTATCACCAGAAATACACATCTCTCACACTTCAATGGAATGCCCGGGAATCGAACTCGCGGCCACCTAGGTGGCAGGCCAAGACCATACCTACCACACCACCGAGGCGCTCTGATTGGTTAGTTAATATATGTGGTATCTGTAACTGAATAAAATTTACTGGTACATTTTTTATGTTTTCATGATGAACTTTGGGGTAATTAGGCCAGAGAGCCATTTTAAAAAGATGACCTTTGTACCACTATGTCCACTCCCTTCAGAACTGTAGGGCTTGTATGACACTGCCTTGCTGCATGGGTCTAGGATCCTAGAATTCTCTAGACTTCTCGATATAGATTTATAGACTTCCTAAAGCCAAACCCTGTTTAGAATGTCTGTCTTCCCTCTGTCTGATCGACGTGTTCATTGGTCATTCTTCGCAGAATTCCTTCCATTTTTTTCTTCATCGTCTCCAAGCAACATTAAGATCTTGCTAGAATCTCTCTAAATGCAGGCGAAAGTGAATATATTTTACCATGCCGTGAGTCTGCAGACTTGAATACTTCATAAACAGCTGATCTATCTTTTTTTTTGGTATCACTTCAAAACTGAAACAGACCCATCAGAGAAGAAATGTGAAATTTAACTATAAACACCGCGGAAATATGGAGGCGCAAGAAATAGGCCCAAGATATGCGTAAGTATCAGAGATGATTTTAGAACCTTTCTAAACCCAGACTTGCAGCTTAAAGTATTTACTCCGAGTCAACATTATCTTCTCATCCAAACAAAAACACCTAAAGGTCAAAATGTTGCCTCAGGCCAAAACCAGTGGTACCTGCAACATGTATTTAGCCAAATAATTCACCCAGGACTATCCATTTTGAATGTATTTTCATTTTTAGTTCTTCAAGAAGATCTTAGATCCTGGGATATACCATATGGTATAATCCTGTTATTAATTCACGTTAGTGGTGAGTGCGCACAACGGCTTCATAGCAATAAAGATTTTCAAAATCATTGTTACTACTCAGAACCAAATTCACAAGCATTAGTCGCTAATGAAGGAAATATTGCTACGTCACGACAACACTAGACACTTCAGTTATCAGAATCTGAAGGCAGATCTACGAATGATGAATGACTAACCATGATGGAATAAGCATCATTTATTGAAAATTGTCGATTACTCATGACACTTGGCTCATGAACTGAATGGTCGATTTTTAAAAGGATTACGGCAGTAAGTGCACGTTAATGTTTAACTATGGAAGCTTGTCAGTAGAAAGATGATGGAGAATAGTGCATTGATAATAGTGGAATGATTAAATGACTTGTGGGTCGTGTTGAAGGACTTTACGATATCTGATCATATCTAGTATCCATATTTCAACGACAACATCACCGAGAAACGTTAACTACAGACAAACGATCACAACCAGTCGATCACCACAAATGACAGTCTCACCTGATCGTTTCACGTGATCTCTCTTTCTTTCAAAGATAAGAATTTCACCTCTGGTTCGCCTTCCTCTTTCGAAGCGGATAAAAATATACACTTCTCACTAAACACGTGCGTGACACTGAGCCAGAATTTTCTTTGACAGCTGTATCTTTGTACACACAGACACCTGTGTCCTGACATTTGGTAGCTTCAGTTGTCATCTGAATTCAGAGTACACACCACTGCCTCACACA
The DNA here is from genome assembly GCF_015104395.2 of Macrobrachium nipponense. NCBI lineage: Eukaryota > Metazoa > Arthropoda > Malacostraca > Decapoda > Palaemonidae > Macrobrachium > Macrobrachium nipponense. The sequence continues at coordinate 7,743,592 of NC_061091.1, read as the reverse complement.
CACACACACATGTAGATAAACATACACGCATAGACACACACCGGAACACAAGCATCGCTATAGCTGGTTCTCTTAAGGTAGATTCTTGGATGAGCCCTGTACTTACGAAACGTTTGTTTGACGACAGCTGATTGGCTGGTACCGGGAGGTAGGCAGCTCCCAGCCAATCAGCGGCCGCCAAACAAACGTCTCGTAGGCATAGGGATCACCCAAGAATCTACCTTAAAGTGAACTAGCTATAGTGGTGTATAGCCTCTTCCAGCCGGCAGATGTTATGAGATCGATCCTTGCACGGGGGAAAGTGACTTGAAACCGTTCCATGCTGAATTATATGAGCAACAGCCTGAACTCAGCAACTAAATGTTGTACCTGGAAGTAAGTCGCTTGTGGGAAGTCGCAAAATCAAATGTTTACATTGTTCTACCTTGCAATCACAACTTCTCCTTTTTTCCATTTTTTTTCCAATACCAATTTTTACCCCGAACATGTCTCTCTCGCCTCTATGTACTCAAACAAATTTTGTTTCCATAAGATATTCTCATTCCTCCTGAATTACCATCGACAACATAACTCGCAAGTCATCTCAAAGTTTTTTATGTGTATGTATAATCATGCATACATACACGTATGTATGTATACGACTGAATATTAAGAAAAAAGTAAAAAATGCTCCGAAGTATCTTCGTCGCAGTCGAGATTTCTATACAATGTATAATGCTATATGAAACGCTCAGCCACGACACATGTAACTCTTATCTGCGGCCCATGAAACTTTAAAACAATGCCCGGTAGTGGCCTGAGTTGTTGGCACTTATAGCGGTGCCAGACGCACGATCATGGCTAATTTTAATCTTAAATAAAATGAAAAAACTACTGAGGCTAGAGGGTTTCAATTTGGTATATTTCATGATTGGGGAGTGGATGATCAACATACCAATTTGCAGCCATTTAGCCTCGGTAGTTTTTAAGATCTGGGGACGGACAGAAAAAGTGCGGCCGGACAAACAACGCCATCCCAATCATTTTCTTTTACAGAAAACTAAAAAGAGAGACTGGTGTCATGATCATTCGGAAGAAAGAACGAGACACTTCGCCGGTGAGACTTATGTTCGGAATCGATTTCCGTTGCAACGAAGGGACCTTCGAAGTTAAGATAAGTGACGGACGGGGCTGGTCCTTCCTATTCATGCCATCAACTCCGCTCGCTACTGGTTATTCTGCTCGCAATTTTCAGTTATAGTGTCGTTTGAGTTTGCATTTTGCATATCATCTCAGGTATATATATATATATATATATAATATATATATATATATATATATATATATATATATATATATAATATATATATATATATATATATTATGTCTGTGTGTGTGTGTGTGTATAATATATATATATATATATATATATATATATATATATATATATATATATATATATATATATATATATATATATATATATATATATATATATATATATATATAATATATATATATATATATATATATATATATATATATATATATATATATATATATATATATATGCAAAATGCAAACTCAAACGACACTATAAAAACGCTAAAATATTAGGTGGGATTCTGTTGTAACAACATTTTTTGCTAAGTCATTATATATATATATATATATATATATATATATATATATATATATATATATATATATATATAATTATATATATGACTTAGCAAAAATGTTGTTACAACAGAATCCTATCTAATATTTTAGCGTTTTTATAGGTTCGATATATATATATAGATATATATATATATATATATAGATAAATATTACACACACACACACACACACATATATATATATATATATATTTATACTTATATATTATATATATATATATATATATTTATATGCATAAATACATACATACATACATACATACATTTATAGTGTGTGTGAGTGTGAAGGTACACGCACACGCATGCACGAGTAAAGTGTGACGTCATGACTAAACCTGGCTGTTCAAGTAAATTGAAAATCGTTCCAATTTTAGTAAACTCTTACATCGTACCAATCTGTTGTCTACCTATTTGCACATTCCCTCTCTCCTGCTATCCGACTTCCAGTTGAAATTATAACTGGGAAAACATCCTTCCGAAACTTCTCGAAAGCTCAACAGTTGGAAGGGAAAATCCAGCGAGGCAAATCCGTAGAGTTGAAAAGATTTCGTAGCGAAGCGACGAGCGGACATTCACGCTGTAATGCTGCTACCTGAAAACCATAAGCTTCTTAGAGCTGTTACTTTTTTTTTTTTTTCTGCCGTAATCAGTCTGACATCTCGTATCTTCTCGACATCTGTTTCATGTGAATATATTTTTTGCTATTTGCTTATTTGTTTGACTGGATTTATTTGTTGTATTTGTGGTCACTCGGTGTTCTCTTCTGTCGCTTTGAAAAATTAACTTTTATTTCGTGGAATCGTGATTATATGTTAACAGTCTGTATAGTTTGTTCCATGCGAATTTATGCGCAATAATTAATAATAATAATAATAATAATAAATAATAATAATAATAATAATAATAATAATAATTTGTCAAATTATGGTCACTAAATATTCTTTTGTTTCGTTTAAATAAAAATTAATTTTTATTTCATGGGTGCATGATTGATATGATAACGGTATCTTTAGTTTGTTCATGCGAATTTTTGCTCAATAATAATAATAATAATAATAATAATAATAATAATAATAATAATAATAATAATAATAATAATAATAATAATAACAAAGATATTGTATCAGTCTCTCGGACCTTCTAAGTAAGACGAGACTTCTCACGCATCTCGCTTACGTGGAGTCTTTTACTGCATTGAAACTAAACCGTAATTATCCCAAATCCACAAGACTCGCGGAGAATTCGCTAATAACTTAATGGCTGAGAAAACGAAAAAAAGTTTATGATTTTTTCTTTTTTTGGCGGATGGACTCTGCCGGACACAGGAATACATTATACTTGTAAGCAGTTACTCATATAATAGAAATCAGGATTTATTCTTCCATATGATGAAAGATAAGGCAGTTGATGTTTGAGAAATAAGAATAACTGATTTGACAGATGTGAGAGAAAATAAGACGTTGAGAGGAGAAAAAATAATAATACTTACGTAAAAAAATGGGTAATATGAGATAAAATAGGATTCTTGGTAGGACACAAACTAGGCGTAATGATACGAGAGGAAACTAGGATTTTTTTACGCGAGAGTAAAAGGGGTTATCCTACCTATGTGAACTCTCTCGAGAGACTGAGAGTTTCCTAGCCCTGTGGTTGGCTTATCAACAGCCAACCAGGAGCGTCGTAAGGGACTGGACTAGACGTCAGATGCACGGTTGATGTGAATCTACTATAAGATTGCTGATGAGAAGCAAAATAGGATAAGAAAGATGAAAGACGCTTGGTGTGGTGACAAGAGAAAAAACATCGTTTCATATCTGACAGGAAACTGGATTATTGCTATGAGAGTAAGTAGGTGTATTGCTATGCCAGAATATAAGAGTAAAATTAAAAATACCTACTTGACAAAAAAAAAATACACACACACACGATATATATATATATATATATATATATATATATATATATATATATATATATATATATATATATATATATGCTTCTAAATAGGTTACTTAATGTGACAGAAAATAGGATTACTGATATAATAGAAAATAAGATTTTTAATATAATAGAAAATAGGATCGTTGATATCATGGCAAATAAGATTATTGACATCATAGAAAATAGGATTATTGATATCGTAGAAACAGGATTATCAATATCATGGAAAATAGGATTATTGATATCGTAGAAAACAGGATTATCAATATCATGGAAAATAGGATTATTGATATCGTAGAAAACAGGATTATCAATATCATGGAAAATAGGATTATTGATATCATAGAAAATACGATTATCAATATAATGGAAAATAGCATCATTGATATCATAGAAAACAGGATTATCATCATGGAAAATATTGATATTGATATCATAGAATAAAACAGGATTATCAATATAAGGAAACAGATTATATATCGATTATCAATACATTGATATCATAGAAAATAGGCTTAATAATATAATAGAAAATAGGATTATTGATATCATAGAAAATAGGATTGCTAATATCATAGAAAATAGGATTAATGCCATATTAGAAAATAGAATTGATGTCATGAAAGGAGATGGAATCTCTAATAAAACAGATAATAAGAGATTTTATATGGCAAGAAAGGCAATTACTGACATGACAGGAGATGAAGTTAATCATGGAAGGAAATATTATCATTAGTAACAGGAAATGAGATTTTTGAAATGGCAGGAAATTATAGGACTGATAAGAGAACCTAATGACAAGGGAGTATGATATTAAGATATAAGATTTTTACATGATGGTAAATGAGTGTTTTTATTATATCAAAAGAGACGAAATAACTATTTTTTGATGGGACGTGAAATATCTGGGACTTGTTTCGACTTTGTTTCCCCGCTACTGGTTCAGTACTCGTTTCCTTTATAAGAAGTGGGCTTGTATTTAATTGAGTATGCTTGGGTGTATAAAAGCTGTATATTGTGTACTTAGTGTCCTCTTTTCTCTTTTACAGCCAAAGTTTCTGAGAGTCTTACAAAGTCTTTTTCTCACCACATGCAATTTTTTTTTAATGTAGAAAGAGAGACAACAGTGAACAAGCGTCACAGTTTTCCTTGGACTTTCCCCAGCAAAATAAGTCATTGAGCTATGCAGGAGAAAAGGTTTATATCCGTAATTTCAGAGTGTATTCTAGAATGAAGTTGCCTTACATTCCACTTGACTTCTCTGTCCTTAATTCTTTCTGCTGTCTGTTGCTTAAGTTATCTCTTTTCCTTCACTAACCTCACGTAATCTTCTACTCTACGCAGACCATCCGTTTGGTGATTCAAATTTTGCTCATGGCTGCTTATGTAGCTTATCCACACATTCACTTGGCTTCTGTGGATTCTTTGTGCCCAATTCTTGCTCTTGACTGTTTTTCATTCTTTTTATGGGAAGTGTATACTTTCCTTTTGCCTCTCACTCCTTTTTACCCTCTTCAAGGGCCGGATATCCTTCATTCTAATACTGATTCTTACGATGAAGTTGGTACCCCCTTGGTCAAACTCGCTAATGGAGTTTAAGCGCCTCCAACATTGGGTAAACCTTGGTGGTAACCCATTCAAGGACTGGCCAAACCCAGAGCGGCTAGACTCCTTCCATCGAGAGACCAAAGATGCATAAAACTTCCTGCCATTCCTCTGTGGTCACCGGCCATCTTCGTCTTGAACAATATCTCGAGATGAATGTCAAATTTCTAATGCTTAAAATACGTCCATATTGATATTACCGTCTTTACGTTTAAAACAAAAACATATAAGACGACATCATTTCCCATTATTTAAACAAGTTCCTCGGCCACAAACCAAATCCTGGAAAAAAAGAGGAAAGAATGGAGGTACGTGAGAGGCCGTAATAGATAGCGGTGTTGGTTGGCGATAAGGGTGAATAATACATTAGATTATGCCGTCCTTTCGCCTTTAAGTGAGGATTAGAATGCCATTGTCTTTAGCGCTTCTCTGGTGCTCATGGCGCTGCCCTGGATCGCAGGATAAGCGAATGTGTTACTGTTTGCCATGAAGGATTTTACGCATTGCGTGTCCTCTTGTTTTAAAGGCCATTCGCTCTCTCTCTCTCTCTCTCTCTCTCTCCCTCCCTTTTTCTCTCTCTCAGTCCCTGCTTTATTTCGAGAACTGTTCGTAGCACCCCTCTCCCTACATAGAGAAGTTTCTATCGGATTAAAAGTCGACATAGATATACATATATGAAGTAAAGTTTGTGTACACGTTCCACTATGCAGACTTTCACATAATTCTCGTATATTTATAACTTTGTTATAATCTCATATGTTATTTCTACCTACTATTGTATATTCTAGTGATGATATTTAGGCAAGATTTTCCATAAATGATTAACGTTTATCAAAAAAGCTGAGAGAGAGAGAGAGAGAGAGAGAGAGAGAGAGAGAGAGAGAGAGATTCCCGGAGACTTAGCTCTGCAGTTGTGTTAAGATGGAAATAACACAGTGAACCCACATAAGGGTCTAGAATAAGCCACTGGAATTACAGATCGTGTTCAAGTAATGCAAGGCTTGAGCAAAATTCGAATTTTATTTCCTAAGCACAAGCGTCAAAACTGACTTCCACTAAAGACCAGGTCCACAATGAGGACAGTAAATAGATTTTCTCTCAGACTGACCATTTATTCAAACAGTAGCTGGAGTTCTTACTTTGTTGAAAATATTCCAGTCCTAATTTTTATCCTTTTAGCTTCTTGCTCTTTGTGAATCCTTTAATCCTTATTATTTATTTTTATTTTTTTAATTATAGTAGAGTTTTATTTTCCCATTAATATGAACTTCGAGATTTCACGAAAATACATTAATTCAATGTTTATTCCAATCATTAAGTCATCTAAAAAAATGATTCAGGCGAGATAGGAAACGAGATGTGCCTTTAGAATATCTAAACTATTTACTGAATGGAAAGCAAAGACGAGCTTTGTCTAAATATAATGACCTCGGTTTTCCGATTACCAAAGATCACCTAGCTAGCTAGCCATGCACACAAAGGCAATTTTATGTCATTAATTGGGTAACTCAAGTCTTTCAGTGCAGCCCACATACAGGAGAAATCAATACGAATCAATTGCAAACAGCTTGGCAATTTCTGATATGGTATGTGTCAGTATTTCGAAGTCCTTGATCTTCAGTTCTGCTCAATATCCACCAGGAGACTCTAAGGATCGAAACGACTCTGATGAGAAAGGTCTCCTCCTGGATAATGTGTGCCAGTGAGGAATATAAAGAAGAAAGGGGGCAGAGCTGTTAAAAATCCTCCATCCAGATGAGACAAGGGTTTCAATAGGATCTTTGAAGCAGCCATCTTCCTCTGGGGTCTAACTTGCTTGAATCTCTGGACAACAGAAGGATATGACCACTTTAAAACCAACTGGTTATTCTTGGTCTTAAATGTATATTTGAAATCAACATATTGGTACCTTAGCGTTCGATTAAGGTGGTCACTGAAACATTATAAAGGGATAATTATTACACCCTTACAGCACATTTGTGGTAACAATGGTAACTTGAGCTTAAGTTCTGGAAACATTAGCTAAAAACTGTCCGCTGTTTTGAAAGAGGAAATTCAGTCAGGAACAATGCTTTGTGACACAGGAAAAATCCGATTTTAACTACAGTAGTTTTTCTGGTTTCATATAAGAGAATTTAACACGAGCTTATGTTGAACAGTAATGGACTATTAGTGGGGGAAAAATTAAATGTTTTCTTCCTGAAAATGCTTTGACAAGTACCCTCAAACTAAGAGACTATTATAGTCCGAGAGGAAGGGGTCTAGTACCCTACGATTCAAACTTTTCACTGATATTTTATAATTAGTTGACGACGACACATCTACTCCTTTTTCACTAGAGACACTCGTGAAGGCTCTTCTTTCTCATTCATTACTTGCCTTCAGTTAAAAGAAGGCCTTCTCCAGCTTACTTCATTCTATTCATGTTTGCGCTGATGATTCATCTTTCTAGAGGTTTCTTCTTTTGCCTTCCAGTCCCCTGCGTTGTTTGCACTACGCCTGAATGTTTTTTTTTTCCTCTCTCTAATCTTGAAAGTGTATCTCGAAGGGATCCCAGAAACTCAATCCAAATCCAATTCCATCCCCTTGACAGTTTCTACCACTTCCACAGTTTCCTCTCCCCATTCAATTTTTCGACTCTGCTTGATAAGAATTTAATCCAGCTTCTCGCTTTTATCAACATTCCGGATGCTCAACCACCTTCAAACTTTTATTTGAGAGGGCTAGACTAATACTTCATATTGCTAAACTGACTTCTAAACTTAGCTGCGTTGTTTTGATATAACAAGAATAGAATAGAATAGAATATAGAATTTAGGCCAAAGGCCAAGCCCTGGGACTTGTGAAGTCATTCAGCGCTGAAACGGAACTTGACAGTAAAAAGCTTTGGAGGGTGTAAGCAGGAGGAAAACCTTAACGATTGTTAGGGGAGGGTTGAAAGTAAGATGAAAGAAAGGGAATGCGAATGGAGGTACAGTAAACGGAATGGAAGGGGCTGCAGCTAGGGACAGAAGAACGCTGCCCTTTAAGTGACACCCACAGTACTCCACATGAGGTGCACTGACGGCTCTAACCCCCCTACGGAGTTGATATAACAAGATGTTTCCTATCAAAGTTGCTAAAATTGTACAAGTTCTCTCTCTTTTACTGTTTCTTTTCTTTACTAGTAATTCCAGTCACTGTTTCCCTAAGCATGAAGTAGCCTTGTAGCACCCGTCAAGCTAGCAGTTCCCAATTTTCTCAGAAAATAATGTATGTTTTATTGTCTGTAGACAAATCTTGGAATTCTATTCCTGCTTCCGTTTTCAAGTACTATTTCTTCAACATTTTTTTTATTAGAGCCGCTTGGTCCGGATAATGAGTTCCATGCAACTTTAGATTGTGCATCAGTTATTCAAAGAAATATATAGATAAGAAATTAAGTAAATAAAGAATTACATGAGTAACGAGATTACGAAAAATTGCAAAATGATGAAGCAGTTTAACAACAACTGAAATAACAAAAGAGAACAAAAAGCAAAAAGCATAACAAACGAAATGACGAATTCAATGATTATTCAACAGCAATTTATTAATAGACTTCTCAAATTACTGTCAAATAAAAAAGCCTTTTAGATAAATAAATACGCAAATGAATGAATAGTTCAATAAATAGATAAATAAATAAATAAATGAATAAATAAATAAATAAATAAAATAAATAAATAGATAAATAAATGGGAATTCAAATGATGAGTAAGGAATTCCTTCATTCAAATGTTGAAAAACGCTTTGACTGCCGTCAGTGAAGTATATCCATTCGGAATTTATGTCACATTCCCTTCATTTGGAGTCACCATAAGAAGTTAAGAGGATCCCCCTAGAGTCTATTCGCTTCAACTCTCTCGCTCTGCGTCGTTTCACATAAAGTCTAAGTGAGAATACATACAGAAAAGTAAAGTTTCTTTTTTAACGGAGTAACATGACATTAGATGAATAAAAGTACGAGTCTTTCACTTCATCTCAAATAAAACCCAAGTGGCTATTGCCTCTCAAAAATATATTTAATTACTCTACCTACCTCACTCAAAATGTCTTTAATCATATCTAGTTTTATTACTCTTTAGTACGAAGACATTCAAAATTCCATTTGGTCTCTTATTAACCGAGTGGATATAGAATCTTTTCAACGAAACTCATCAGTGCAAATTAAACAGCGCCCTTTCTTAACGATCCCTACCCTATTCATTCCTCTCGAAGAAAACTTATATTATTATATATAATATATAATATATTATTATATTATATTATATAATATATATAATATAATAATATATTATATTAATAAGTATTATCATACATACATATATATATATATATATATTATTATAATATATATAATATTATATCTATATATTATATATAATAATATATATATATCAATGAAAAGTACCTGATTTCACTGACTGACTGAGAAACATCACTAGAAATGGATCAGCCTCAAGGAGAGATCCGGCTCCGAGGGCCCTTTTCTCCCTGGTTTCAGACCTCCTCTTGCCAATCAAAAATTTACGCTGCCTTCCAATGACGCGAAATATCTGAAGTCAAGCCTCGCTCTCGTTGCTAGATGGATCGATAGAGAGAGAGAGAGAGAGAGAGAGAGAGAGAGAGAGAGAGAGAGATCAAGATATTGTATCAAACAAAACAATGCCTTGTTTTACGTAGTTAAGTTACTTATCTGCCCATAGATATTTACATTTAAATGAAAAATATACTTTCGTATTTTAGCGTAGACCAAAACACGCAATGTACGTGAATTTCTGTATAATTATCACTCTTTTATATTCATGAAAGGGTAAGGTACAGAAAATATGACTTCTCAGTTTCCAGGTGCATCTCACAAATCTATTATACGATTGAGAGAGAGAGAGAGAGAGAGAGAGAGAGAGAGAGAGAGAGAGAGAGAGAGAGAGAGAGAGAGAGAGAGAGAGGAAATATATTATCCTCTAAAACCCGCACTTTCGTTAAAGCGAAAAAGCTGGAGAACTTACTTAAATCAACTTTAGCGCACCTGTTGCAGGTCTCGTGGACACAGAAAAAAAAAGGGGTTCATGCTGTTGAAAATCTGTAATACTCACTACAATTTCTTTCTTGTTTCTGCTAACATTCACGTAGCCATGAACAGTAGATCTTTATTTGAGTAAATGCATATCCCGCATAGTCGTAGACCTTACCTGAAAGATTTGTACATTCTATTTCTATGTTCTATTTTATCTATACTAAAGGAGCTTCATGACAAAGCGTAATACAAACAATAGTTCTGATGTTGTTTACGTTAGAAAACATCTTGATGTTGTCGCTGCGATCGGTAACAAATGGCTGATTCTCTTGATGTTTTATTTTATGTGAAATTTAATATGAATTTATTATTTTCCTTATTCCACCCACCGCCCCCCCGCTTCCCTGGATTTGTAGCTATGGACTTCTAAAAAACTGAAATTTGTACGTTCATTTTGGGAAAGTAGTCTTGCGCAAGACATCATTCAGCGCAAAATACGTCTTCATCAACAGCACCAGACTATTGAGGCACTCATTTCCCGAAAATCTTTTCCCTATATATAATGAATTTATGAGGAAGTACCTGTGGGATGATTGCATCTATAATAATGCCTTGTTTTCGTCGTCCTTATGGAGGGGAGAGGGGCGGGGGACGAGAATCTTTTGTTTTCAGTAATACATCTCTTACACTCCTTTGAATATCATCATTACTAGCACGAATACGATTCCTGTATTTATTGGAGCTCTCCTTTTTCCTCCTACTTCACACTAACAAATATTATAATATATAATATATAATATATTTATATATATATATATATATATATATATAATATATATATAGCTATAGAATATATATACAAATAAATACATATATATGTATATATATTATATATATATACACTCACTGTAAAAGGAAAAGGGATGCTCCCTAGAAAATAAAGGGCACTGACCTCTACCATACTCCCACTTAAACAGTTAAATCGTAGCTATACCTCCTGAGCGGAACAGAAAACTTTCACCGTACTTTCATACGCTTACACAACTGTTTTATACACCTACACAGAGGTCTCACCACAGAGGGCGTGTCGAACCCCTAACACATTGGGCCACTTACTCTGTCTTGCACGCACTCTCGTGTTTCCTGGATGTTAGTGACTTTCTTTTGTGTTTATATTATATAAATATATATATATATATATATAATATATATATATATATATATATATCTATATATATATATACATATTACATATATATATATGTATATAAACATACATACATACATATCACATATATATATATATTATATATATATATATATATATATATAAATATAAATGGCCTTGGGGTCAAGTGGTCGAATTGCTCACCCAAGTAACTGAAGAAGCTCTCGTGACACCAAGTGAGGCTACATTCGTTCAGTTAAAATCCACTGCGCCTCTGTGGACTTCAGGTAGGTAAACATTCCACTCTTAGAAATGAGCTGACTGTACCGGGCTGAGAAGCTATAACTGTATGAACATAAACAAAAATCTTATATAAAACGGTTTTCTCCGGAGACTGACATAGAATGTTTCTTCAACGGAATGCGCTTTTCGTGGCATCCGCCTCCCTAATCTTATTGACGCCGTGAAATTACAATAATACGCTGACTATTCCAGCGAATCCTTTACTCCCTAGTCTTCCAATGAAGACAAATTTCACAAAGGTTAATGAAGATAAATTAGACCGCAGTGAGTTCATCTTTTCTAAGTGTAATGCGTGGCAGCCATGAGGTGTTGGGGTGACTGTATATATATATATATATATATATATATATATATATATATATATATACATATATATATATATATATATATACATATATATATATATGTTATATACTATATATATTTCTATCTATATATATCTACTATATCTATATATATACTATATATATATATATATACATATATTTATATATATCCTCCCTATATATATATATATATATATATATTTCTATATATAGTAGAGAGAGAGAGAGAGAGAGAGAGAGAGAGAGAGAGAGAGAGAGTGATGATGACGATAGTATAGTTAGATAGATGGACTCTAAGCCTGTATCCTATCTCGCACGACATAAACAGCAAGTGTAATTTTATTATCGTATATAATGATTTTCCCGTAACAGTTGCTCAACATGAAATTTCACCCTCTATTGCAGAGACCATTAATCACGTGCTTACATTGCTTTTTGGCCATAAAAGTTTTCATGATAATGGAGAGGCAAACTGTATCATCCTTTTCGCTGCATCCATACCATCTTGTATTTATTCTTGTCTCTGCTTCTGCTATGTCGTCTCAGTTTCACCTCCTGGTGGACTCGGTGAAGGGCTTACCACGATCGCCCATTACTTTGTTGATGATTATCTTGCACTGACTTGTTCATAAATTACTTTGCTTTATGTAGCTCTTTTAATGGCGCACTTTAACATTTTTTTTTTCTTTTTTTTCCGTTCTTCTTCTATTTCCCTTATTCCTCTTTCGGCTGAAACTTTCCATATGTATAATACTATATATATATATATATATATATAGAGATTAGATATATATAATGGTATTATATATGCAATTGGTATAATATAGGGGTGTGTGTGTGTATTTATGTAATATATATGTTTATATATTTATGTATATATTGTATATATATTATTACACATATATATACATATATATATATATTATATAGTATGTATATATGTATATATATAATATACACATAATATATATATATATATATATATAATTATATATATATAATATATATTAATATATATATATATATATAGTGTACATATATAGATTTGTATTTATTAATATATATAAGTATATATTTCATATATATAATATATATTATATATCATATATATATATGTGTGTGTGTGTGTGTGTTTGTATACACATGCGCAAAAGTATTTACACTATAATCGCTCGTGTTTAAAATGCGCTGACGATGTCACATAAGCTTGAACTTGGAATTGCCCCTAAACACGCATAAACAAAACTGTTCTGTCTGAGACTATGCTGCAATATCCACCTGACATACTATACAGTCACGTCTGAGCACGTGTAGGACTGACTACGGTTTCAAGTCTTGCTTATAAAAAGGTTCACAGGCCTATAACCTTTTGTTGCGTCTACAACTACATGATAACCAGCACGCGTGATGTGAATTCCTTTTACAACCAAGGAGGCGAACACAATGGGAAACCGTATCCATACGCACATACCAATAGTGAATTCCCATCCACACTCACAGAGACACACACACACACACACGCGTACACACATAATCATTTGGTCGCGTGATTCATATAATCAATAAATTGTAACACCCACACCATGTTTTTCTTCTGCTATTCTAAGTCTCTCTCTCTCTCTCTCTCTCTCTCTCTCTCTCTCTCTCTCTCTCACGCGCGCACGCACTCTCACACGCAGCAAAGAGAAGTGAAGATAATTTCTCATCAGAATGTGAAGGTTATGTGGAAGGGGTGCTCAGTTTCCAGCAAATTATGCTGAATATTATTGGATCGTCCTCAGAAATTTCCCCGGTTGCCGCTGGGGAGGAAGTCTCCAAGCATCGATCCGTTTTTACAGGAAGTGTTACGGGAATGATTTTTGAAAATTACATTAATTGGCGGATGAAGTTGCCCTGTGTCCCGATTCGTTTTACGATAAATCTCTTATAGCACGCATATGATTTTGCAAGATATTGACCTATTTTTGTTGCTGTTTTTTCTGTATGAGCATTGATGTATTGATGGTTACACACACAGGGATACACACACACACACATATATATAAATATATATATATATATATATTATATATATATATATATATATATATATATATATGGGGATACAATCCACAATGAAGTAAATTCCTCTTGTAGTTTAAAATATATATTACTTGTATAGGATTAAAGCTTTCGACCATCAACTGTGGTCTTGTTCACTAAAGTGTGATATGTCACCTCAAGGAACTGACAAGAAAGAGCACAAATATTTGAAAAAACAACGGTTAGGAAACAAGCTAGTTCAAATTATGAATGATCAGGCGGTTGAGCCCTCGTTCTTTCCAGAATTCGTCTTGATCTTCGTGGGGGAATGTTTCTATTGTCAACTGCTTGTTCTATGGTGGTTGGGTGGTTATTAGGAGAATGACCTGAGTGGAGTAAACAGGAGAGGAAGCAGCATCGTTATTGGCACATATATTTCTAAGTTTGAAATTTTCCCTTTCCTACATATCTCCTCACAAATAGCTGTATTTTCTGTAATGCCAGTATTTCCTGCAAAGGTCTCGTTTAATGAAATTAACGTCCTGGCTTCTGCATATATATATATATATATATATATATATATATATATATATATATATATATATATATATATATAAATTATATGCATAGTTGTCTAGTGGTACTGACACTGGTCTCATCAGCGAGATGATCGAGACAAGATTTCTGGACGAGATGGAACGATTTAATCACATTCCCTCATAACCCGCAATGTCTCTGATAACCACAGTAATGATTATCAGAGCCAGATTTGAAGAAGGACATGGGGCTAGCAACCTCATCTTAAAATGATTACTGAGAACTTTAAGAGTAACTACTCTTTAAACCACCCTCTTTGAGATTATGGAATTAGTTGCTGGCCAAAGTGTGTAAGGTATGTCTGGATGAGGGAAAGATTCCAAAGGTTTAGGGAAGATTAGAGGAGTGTTTATGTAAGTCAGAGTCTGAATGCATGGAAGGATCGTTGTGCCAACACTCCTATATGAAATGAAGTGTGGATGTTCAATGGGACTAATAGATAAATTAGGACTGAATAGTTTACATGGTATATGGAAAGTAAGAAGGTTTTACTTAGTGAGATATGTGAAGGTACAAAGAATATTACGTTAAAAGATCAGTTTAGGTGAAGAGATGGCTGGGTGTTCCTATGTGGCTTGGCCATTATGTAGAGAATAGGAGACCGTGAGCTGATGAGGTGAATATAACTAGATAAAGAGGTCGTAACTTTCTGTACATGGAATTCAGGCTTGATCCAGCAGCCCAAGGATAACTGTGGCAGTGACTATTGCCTTGTTTTTATCTAGAGCCAACCCTGTTAGGGTAAATCAACTGACAGTTGACTCTATATGTGATATGTATGGATCTTTATCTTTTGTGCATCGCTTAAAGTTTCAGTGTCCGTTCGGCTTTATTGCTCTTCTATCCCAGGCAATACTAAAGTTCTATAGCTAATCCACACAATGTAATTTCATTCAGGCGAAGGCTAGAGACTGGAAAAGGTAGAGAGAGAAGATAATAGGACAGATAAAGGTTGATAAATATGCGAGAGAGAGAGAGAGAGAAGAGAGAGAGAGAGAGAAAGAGAGAGAGAGACGAAGGACTGGACAACACTAATAATTGAGTATCAGAGAGAGAGAGAGAGAGAGGGTAGCATTCAAAACACCCTCCCCATGACGTCATGGAAGAGAGCTTTCAGAAATGATGACGTCATGGAATCGCTTTGTTCAAACAGCGCGTCACTGCGGTATCATCACAGCCGTTTGTTTCATTGGAACGAAACACGACTGCAACAGTTTTTTTTTTTTTTTTTGTTTGTTTGTCCAGTATAGATATAATATATATATATATATATATATAATATATATATATATATATATATATATGTATGTATGTATGTATGTATATAAAAGGCAGAGAGAGATCATGCAAATATAAATAAACAGGTTACCAAGAGTGCAGTTAAACTTTCCCATTTACTCAACGACAACTTTTCATTGGGTGGTACTTTAAAATATGGTCGGCATCTGTACAATTCACTCTCGACAATTACCTTTAAGTGGAAATATCTCTTCCAGTCAGAGAGAGAGAGAGGGAGAGAGAGAGAGAGAGGCGCTCTATTATCAGACAACACTGCTGTACCTTTGGCTGACAAGACAATCGATACTTTCTTGCGAAGCTTCTGTTACGCAAAAGAAACGCACATACACACACACACATGCCACTTAATAGAGGACGCACACAAACAGATACAAATCAGTAAAGAAAGCCACACAAACGTACGTACAAACTAAAAAAAAAAATCGGGTCAATTTAGCTAACATTGCATCTTTAATAACGTAATTTAAATGGCACAGTCTTCTTTTTAGATATCCTATGAAATGAAAATAAACCAGTTTGATTTAAATGTTCTGAATTAGCAGAAAAATCATGGCGTCACACAGGGAATTCATTAGGAAAACCAACTTATGCCTTATATATACAGAAAAATATAATTGTGGCAGTTATATTAACTTGTTCAATTACACGCCCCTCAAATCCTATTCGGTAAGAGGACCAGTCTTCTAGTATTTCTCGTCTTTTTTATTTTTATGCTTCTTTCGATTTTAATTGAGAGAGAGAGAGAGAGAGAGAGAGAGAGAGAGAGAGAGAGAGAGAGAGAGAGAGTCTAACAATGCTCCAGCATAACCTATCTAGGCGCATAATGTATTTAAAAGAATAAACATAGCTTCCTTTTATTAACGGAATAGAATATTGACCTCACACTCCGCCTGATATGTCATTATCTAGAGGGAAGAATAGACACCTTTCCATTTCTTTGGAGATACGGTATCGAATTGGCACAAGACTTAGATTATCAAAGTTCATCGGGGACATTTCAGTTGATATTAGAAAGGCGCTAGAACAGCGTGGGTTTAGAGAAGAGAGAGGAGGTGTGGGGTAAATATGTATCAAGAAAACACTATATGAGAAGTGTAAGTGGAAAAGGCATAAGATATTTTTGGCATACATAGACACTGATAAACCTTGCTACAGAACTTATAAAGATGCGATGTGTCTGATGTAAGAGAGGAAAGATTTTTTGCTGAGAACGCTGAAGAATTTTTTTTATGATGGAAATAAAGTCATTTTTAGAATATTTGGGTGAAGGGTGACCGGTGTAGTGTGAAAGTGGATCTTTAAACACAGGTGTGCTATATCCCCGTGGCTTTTTAACATCTTCAGGATGAAGTGATGGAGAGGTCAGAGAATGGACATTGGGATGCGAAAACTGATCATGAATAGATTGTGGAAGTCTGATGCTTGCCGATGATACAGTACTGATTGAAGATTGTGAAATGAAACTGAAGATTTTAGTGAGAGAATTTATAAGTACTTCGGAGTGAATACATCGGATGATGGTAACATGAGAGGAGAGGTAAGTCAATGAACAGGTAGAGCAAGAAAGCATAGTGTCTACGAAAGATTTCGGAGAGAACTGGAGTGCCTATGGCCGCCAGGATTGGGATATATGAAGTTAATGTAGAGCTAATTCTCCTTTAATGACGCGGAGTGCGACTGTTGAATGCAGGCAAAAGAAAAATGAATGAAGCCTTTGAGATGGATATTTTTGGAAGATGTACGTAGTGCAACCAGACTTGAAAGGGTAGGAAATGTGGAGATATATTAAAGAAATGGTACAAAGGATACCACAAATGAAAGGATGAAGTTTGACGCGGTCTGTCCTTGTGGAAAGAAGAGGCGACAATATGTTAGTGAAAAGATTCTGTTATTAGGAAGAGTTAGGGGGTGAGAAGGAGATGAAGACATAGAAACTGCCACATAAAAAGGGTGGGAAAGCAAAGAGCTTGAAATCGAAGGAAAACGAGAGAGCGTGCAAGACAGAATTAAACGGTTCAGCATTTGTTTGGGCTTTGCCTCAATGCTAACGATTTTTTTTCTGTGTTGGGTTGAGGGGATTTTCTCTTATTTGTGTTGGGTTGAGGGGATTTTCTCTTATTTGTGTTGGGTTGAGGGGATTTTCTCTTATTTGTGTTGGGTTGAGGGGATTTTCTCTTACACAAGAGTACCATTCCCGATTCAGCAGGTAAAGCGTTCCTGTTCTCTGTTGCTAATAGAAATCATGTTAAAAAAATATGCATAAATATATGTAGCAGTATACATTCGTAAATAGAATAACATATTCATATGTGTCGCGGTCTATACTCCGTTTTTTTCCATCTGTCCATCCGCCTGTGGTGTTTGCGCATGGTAACATTGCGTCCCGGGCTTTAAATAATATCCTATTTCGAATATTAACGGAATAATTCGCATACAATAAATTATTAAAACACTTTCCAGTTGCAAATGTACACCCAGATATCCTTTTATTTACGTATAACTTACAAACAGTGTAACTATTTAAAGCAGTGTTACCGTGAGAAACACCACAGGCGGATGGACAGATGGAAAAAAAACAGAGTAATACGTATACGTACTTGTGCGTGGCATAACTGTTCTTACATAAGGGTAGACAATTTTTTTTAAATACTTTTGTAACGCAGTCATAATTATTAAAATAGAAATTTAGTAAACCTAACAGCATGGAAAACTATGATGCTACGTTTCTGTCATATTTTATTTGCAAGTAGGAACATTCAATTAATATGAAAAAAAATCGCATTTCTTCTCAAATGAAATATTTAATTAATGAAATGGTTTCATACGAATAGGTTACACGATTATGGATCATAAGTTTTTAGCACCAGATGATTTTTGAGAAAAGTTAGCAGTATACAAATCAATATTTTCACAAACAGAAAAATCACAGAGCAACAACGACCTTATTTCGTTTCCCCTGGCTGGAAGTCATTCACTGTCCCATGACTCCATTCTCTATATCGGTTCTCCTTGAAACTAACCCTCCCATATTATATCCCGGTCATTTCGACCGTCTTGCATCAAAATTCCCCTGCTGTAACCATCACTTCACCCCTATGAACAGTCAAAGGAAAGAATTTAGTGTATGGAGAACTAGAGTTGACTTAGAAGAATATAACATAAGAAAATCAAGGAAGCAAAGGGAAGCGGTAAAAAATATATCTCAAAAGATCAACATTTTGGAAACTGTATACGTAGGTGAAACACAAACAAGTTCGTGAACGGAGCCATTGAAAACAAGTGAACAGAATCTTGAACAACTACAACATATAAAATGGGCAAAAGGAACGACGGCAACATTCTTGGGATTCGTGTGATCAATATTAATGAAAAATTAACACGGCTTCCAAAATACTGTGCCTGTGACGTTGTACCTGTTGACGTCGATATAATATGGGGGAGATTTCGAACGGTAAAAGCAATGACAATGATGTGAAATATCTACCAGAATTAACCACGGCGTGTCTGTCTACTTAGCCCCAAACACCTTCTATCAGGTCCACTATCTTTCATATCCGGTGACCTCTAATCTATGAGCGACCACAACCCGACGCCTTCTTCTCCCCCCCCCCCCCCCCCCCCCCCCCCCCCCCCCCCCAACACCACGATCTCTTTGCCTACTGCAATCGGTCTGAAACTCTCTCTCTCTCTCTCTCTCTCTCTCTCTTTCTCTCTCTCTTCATTTCTTGAGCGTTGACGGCTTCTTTAGGCAAATATTGATCTCGGTTGTATGACATCACCCCAGATCAATGGAAACTGGATTAGGTAGAATAGAGCAAAGAGAAAAGGTGGAATTCCCCAAACGTCTAAGATTCATAGTGGCAATGTTTAGCAGGAATTTTTGCTGACGAAACTTGCCTCATAGCCCAGTAGGGCTGTTGTTCCTGGAGCAGCAAGCAAACATGTGGAAAGACATGTTGTGCTTGGGAAGGCAGTAGGTATACCTGACAAATCAGGAAAAGAAAGTCAGTCGAAGATAAGTCTTGCTCTGACTAGACGTGCATCGTGTGACCTTAAACCCAAGCTTGACTAATAATTAAGTTATTGTTGTCGAACAGGTCGATTTCTATGCCATTAACAGAGGGATAACAAGAGCCTGTGGCTGTTCTCTTTACCATGACGTGTTTAAATGGCGCTGAAAACCCAGCTCAAGTTCTTGCTGACTGCCAGAATGGGGAAGTTAGTTAGGCCACTCCTTGGAAATCTTTTCATCCACGTGGTCAGGTTTTCGACATATGATCATTAGGTAGATGATTTTGATCTCTCTTGTCAGCTCTTAAAATCATAAATAAATGTTACACGTTGCAAAATGACATCTGTTGAAAAATGAAAATACATATTTTCAATTTGCTATACACAGAGCTGAAAGAATTGCACGTTACTTTGTACGCTAGAATTTTGTTGTAAAACCAGTTACTGGATTCTAAAGGTTTGAAAGGAATGATGAAACAATCGATAAACATGGTAAATGGGTCTGCTTCAGTCATCCGTCTCAAAATTGCTATCATTTATCTCTGTACTTTACTTTTTACCCGGTCAAAGATATTTTTGTTCCCCATTTTTGCTAATTTCTAAAACATTCATTGGTCGAATTTTACTCCCTGCAGTGAATTTCGTAGTTCTGTTTTAATTGATGAAAAATAATAAAAGAACTAATAGTTTCAAAATAGGTTTGATTTTCAGCACACAACACGCATACTCATTAAGATCCCCCAGATACATTTGGATGACTTGACTGACTACCGTTCAAATTCATTTAGTCGTCGGGTAGATAAGAAGTAACGGAAAACCAAAGTAAAGTTTGTAATCAGGACGAAATCTCCCTAAACAAACCTAGATTGTTATAGTAGTTTCTGATTATTTAAAATCGTAATCGCAAACAGTAAGGCCTAGCACTCGGTAAGGAAGTAAGTGACGACCGCAGAGCCTAGTTATCCCAAAATGGATCATCCCAATAATATCTTATTGAGTAGTGGATATCTCGTGCATAACTGAAGCGCCGATAGCGGAAGGACGGACTAATCGGCATAACAACAGAACAAATTCCACCAATAGACCTCTCCATTGATTCTGGGTTAAGGGGACATCATACCTCATCTCCTATTCCATTAGGTCTTTTGGCTGCCATTCGAATTGCGATCGATGTTCAGTGTTTTTTTCGCTGCGAGGAATTACAAGGAATTATTTCTATCGATACCACTGAAATATTTACATTGGGACGCGTTAAAGAATAGAGTCTTTACACGTTGCTATGACCACAGGACCCTGAAATTACTTATGATTACAGACTGTTATGGGAACCGATGTTAAACGGTTTCAGATATTTATCATGAGCAATGTAATTTCAGACGCCATTGCTTCAATACAATATCCATTAAAGTTATATATATATAATATATATACATATAGATATATATATTTATAATATATGTATATGTATATGTAGATATATTATATATATATATATATATATATATATATATATATATATATATATATATA
The DNA here is from genome assembly GCF_015104395.2 of Macrobrachium nipponense. Classification (NCBI taxonomy): domain Eukaryota; kingdom Metazoa; phylum Arthropoda; class Malacostraca; order Decapoda; family Palaemonidae; genus Macrobrachium; species Macrobrachium nipponense. Next base: position 7,722,091 of record NC_061091.1, on the reverse strand, counting down.
AAACTGAATCACGAAAGTTTGGAACGTGATAAATGCATAAATAAAGGTTTAAGCTGAGAAGAAAAGTTGAACACTGGAGTGGCAGCTACTCCAGTGTTTAACTTTCCTTCGTGGCTTATACCTTTATTTATATTTATATATATATATATATATATATATATATATATTATATATATATATTATACCATGTATGTATGTATGTGTATATATACACATATACATAAATGGATATTGAAGAAATATATATATATATATATATATATATATATATATATATATATATATATATCGTATATAGTGTATATGCATATACATATATATTATAATATATATATATATATATATATATATATTATATATATTTATGTATATATAATATATATAATATATATATTTATATATATGATGTATATGCATATACATATATATATATATATATATATATATATCCACATATAATTGTCACTTCTTTGTACTAATTGACAAAAACGGCGATATGGGAGGAAGAAAGATGATAAGAATAACAAAATAGGAGAATAATAAGGAGATAACAAAAATAAGACGTGAAAAAAGGGGAAACAAAATAAATTGTCCACATATACATTCAAACCGAACAGTATGTTTCAGTTTCACCATTAATGATTAACTATGTATAAACGAATGTATTCTTGGGATTCTTCTGAGACCATTTCCGTCAGTATCAAAAATATTCCACTGCTCTAAATTTGTTCATCTGTTTTCTTCCCTGTGTTTTCCAGGTATGTATGGGTAAGGTATTCCACTATCCTAAGCTTCTTCAGACAGTAATCGGTCCCGGGGCATTCTTCACTAGATAAGTGCAAGTAAGTTTTTAAACATTTAAATCAATATGTTTCTTATCTGGGTTAGATGAAAAGCAAAGAACTGTCTCATGAATAGTACCAATAACCGAAGGAATCCATATAGTTCAATTTGGGAAGTTACGGTTGACCAAAGGAATCAATGTAAATCCACATAAAAAGTATTGGTTCAATAAATCCACGTCACCCACTTTTTCTAGCTATTGATAGCATAAGAACTCCAATAATTCAGTCTCAAAGTCTAAACTTCTTTTATAAATGAAGGCAGGAATGTGGAGAACCAAGACAAAGGCTGATGGTGGTGTGAGAGACTTAGATCTGCCATCGGAATCACCTCTCCAGGAAGGAATTCCTATCTTCTTATAAATCACAATTTTTATCTTTTAGTATCCATTGAACAGTCGAGTCATATGATTTTCCTTTTATGTAGAATGATATTCAGATTAGTATAAAAGATCTCGTTCATTAGCAATAAAATGTTGTCTTGTCGTTAAGTAAATGTGTCAAGCTTTGCAGGAAATTTTCGTCCTCAGGCATACTTGTAAAATGAATAAAAATATAGACCCTCTGTCCATAATTGAAACATTGCGTGATTTTTCCAATAATTAGTTTATCTGATTGCTGGTCTTGGTTAACTCTGGATTAAAACACCTTCACTACAAAAAATTATATATATATGAATCTTTTACAGGTAAGATAAACCCTCCGAGAATAACAGGTAAGAAATTGGAAAAATATGATTGACTTTGTAAAGAAGATGGGTAACTTCAATTTACTCTAAGACGTTGCAAGCAGTCCCCATGGGTATAAGCTCGAGGAAAAATTCATTTATTTTTGTTGTTAGTAATATATTAAGCTTAATGTCAGGAATAGGACAAAGGCCATCATGTGAGCTTTATCTATCAATCCAAATTTCAAATAAGAAATATTTCCCTCATATGACGGCCGTCAAACAGAAGTCTTCACTTTCCCCAGTTATTGTTTCATACCTCGTGACACAGTTTACCCTCCTTCCACATCAAGAAATCTTCCTCCATCAAGTACATCAGATTAAATTTCCATCGTAAATCATATTTCACCTGCCTCTGCAGCATCAATATTGAGTTCTAAACTATGAAAGGTCACCTCCCACCTCAGTCCTTTTACAACAAGAGATTCTTTCCTCCTAACATCTAACTGATCCCCAAATATCCCTTCTTCTTCTTCTTCTTCCACAGGACAGCGACCAGAGACGTTGACACTTCACGATCTCGATGAAGGTGAAGGGGAAGTTCTTTACGATCATAATTAATCATATCCTTTTTTCCTCCGTCCAATCCTCCTGTCCTTTACACTCGCACTCCTTGAGTTTGAAGAAAATGGGAGTCATTGTTGCCAGCTGCTGCAGCTTCAGAGAAAATGGGATGCTGCTTGCAGAAAGTAAATAGAAAGTGATTGGCGAAGAGAGCATTTAGAGAAATGGTGCATTCATTATAAATAAAAAAAAAGATAGGATTCAATTCAAAGAGATAACAAAGAAGTAAAAAAAAACAATAAACCAAAATAAGGTAAAAGCTACAATGTAGAAAGAAAACGGGATATTGGTTGCACACTTTGTGGAAGATCTTCATATTTAGTACATAAAAATTCTGTAATGGCTTTCGTTTTTCTTTCCAATCCAAATGTGATTTGTAGTTTTAAAACGTGCGGCCTCGTGGATATCCCTGCCCTCGAATATGCATCGCAGCTGGCCACAACCGCTGGGTTCTCATTGGAACTTGTAGGATCTTTAGGATCGAGTGTCCCTGTAAGACAATCAGATGCTTCGTCGAATCTAGCAAAGAACAGCCTCAGATTTCCTCAGACGCTTCTTACTCAAGTTCAGAATGATTTCGTCCTTTGCTTCAGATAGAAACACTCTGAATGCGGGGAATTTTGAGAATCTTATTCTTTTTTATCTACAATACCGAGCAGCTTCCACTTCATAGATGTTCTAATATCCATAGTTTTGTAGCTTGAGGAAACTGAATAGGTCTTTATTTTGACGTATTGAGATTCAGAAACGCTTTCATCCTAACTTTCTGTGTGGAGCTCGAGAATGATGACATGGTTAAGAGATAATTCTTTGAAAGCCTACTAAACTGCGTAGGTTGGCTCCTATTTAGATAGATAGACATGGATCGCTTGACTTATAAAGTATTCAGTTACATTCAGCCTTCGTTGTATGAACGCCAAGAGACAGTGCACTAGTAATTGCGTCATCTCAATCTGACAATAACGTCTTGAACATCTCAATTTCTATAATGACGTCAGGTTTATTTGTCACTGTAGGGTACATTGTATTCTTTTTTAAGTAATCATACTTCTTAATCCCAGTATAATGTGACATCTCTTATATTGTTCATGTTACGCTTTCAACTGCTCTTGTGACAAATGATATTCCTATCTCACCAACGGCCAAATAACGGTACTTCAATCCACATATTATCCTGATAGAACAATATATGACAATATATTTAATCTTTTGCTTCTGTTTATCCATAATGCGTAACTTGCACTCCATCCTCCGTTTATCATTCAGTAGAGAAAAGAAATCTTTTTTTTTTCCTTATAACATAAAAGCCTTTGGGACCCTGATACCAATTTTCTTGAAGCTCACCTGTGACCAACGCCACCGGTTAGAGTAGCTGGCATCCATTTACACTATCATCAACTCAGCAGCTGATAATTCATCTCCAGTTTTCTCATGGACATAAGTGAATGTTAGTGGATGGCTCGAACTGCTGTTGTGGGAACATTCTCACAGAAGACTGGATGAAGAGGAATGTTTACCAGTCACTGTTCATTCCGTTCACCTTTCGGCTTTCAAATGGCATTTTGTGATCCACTGCATTCGAATAGCAGCAGCTTGGGAGAAATACAATATTTCCTTTCAAAATTACAACAAAAATTGACACAATTTCATTGTAACGTTGAGAATTTTTCTACTTTTGCCAAACTGATTGTAGAGTAATCTCACTATTTGCAAAAACAACGTAAGTCAGTTGGAATTATGTGGAAATCTAATAATGGAAATATGTACTTTACCAAATCTAAATAAACCCTAATACTGTCAGGAAAAAATCTACAATCTGAGTTCATTATTGTTCGGGTTTTTGTTTCATCCACTTTTCATTCTCAATTTTATCTGAATAAAAATGTTTGAAAGTCCCACAGTTTATAGAAAACATTATAAAAGAAGCATGAGAAGACACTCGTATGATCACGAATATTTAAATGAAATACTTAAACAGCTTGAGTTTTTATGCGCTGCCTTTTAAACTACATTTTCTTAAAATTCGATTCCTAGAGATTAAACTTTGAAAAATGTCCTTTTTTCAGATCTGAATAAGAATGAAATCTAAAATAATTAAGAGCCAAACTTAAATAAATAAAATAAAATATTAGTTCTAGGGCAATTAAAGATCCTGCATCTATTTCACAGTAATTTAAGAGAATATATTTTGTGATGTATTAAAGGTTCTAGGTGATGCACATATCCATTAAATCCTGTCATTCCTGCTACACTCAGCATACAGGATTCCTTCCTTGATTTCTTCTAACTTGAAACGAGTCAAGTTATACTGTAACTTCTTTCCAGCGGTTCGTCATAATAATGAAGCGTTGTCATACAAATATTTTTGAAGTAAGTACATGGAACCCGACAGAAAATTGTATGCTAAGTGCAGTAGATTCTAGTGTATAAAATGATGTATACCGGATATTTACCGTAGTATTACACTGCGCATTTCTTAGCCAACACAGTAGATAAGCACAGGTGATGGTGTATTGTGATTTTCTGCGTCTCTCTCTCTCTCTTCCTCTTTCTCTCTGTGTTGTATAGGTCGTAGTTAAATCACTTACGTTCAGTGTACACAAAATTCACAACCAGAAAAGATCACGTATCCTGGCACTTATTCACATGTACATACATACATACAAGGATAGATTTGCATACATTCTATGCATTTACAAATAAATATACATTAATATAGTTGTCAAATTTACACTATTATTGTACAAAGGCCATTACACATACACGCACCCATACATATATACGTCCTATATGTCAATACACGCACACATACATACGCACACACACATACGCACACACACACATATATATATAATCATATAAACCTTTCTTATAAACTTGCATTGCATTATGCTTCTGAACTAGTAATGTAAGTACCCTAAGATACATTTGATATCATGTATATATACATATATTTCTGTTCATAACCATTAACCATATTGTTATCATATTAAGTATTATATTGTGTGCATTTATCTAATGAAAATACTTTAAATACAACCTATATTTTCCTGTGTATTCTGCATAATATTTCTGTAGAGTTATCCCCCAAAAACCTAAGGAAAGAAATCACTAAATTCTGCTCTTTTGTCTGACTGGTGCGTAAGAAAGTTCGTGATTTGGATGTGGTCTTTATCTTACTGCTTTTCATCTGACATTCACTAAGTTTACACAATAAATGACCATTGTAATGTAGAAAAAAGTTTCCAAGTTACATAGAAGATTTATGAAGTTATAAATCAGAAAATCGCAAGAATAATTTTCCTTGTCTTTGTATTAACAAACAGCTACCAGGTTTTGGTATTCTTTTCTTGCATTCGTTTTCCTCAGTTCTGGGACGTCCCTCTTTCTTAGGGATTATATATCGCTCACTTTCGTTTCTCCTTTGACCAATCTTCTTACAGAGTAAAATAGCCGTTTAATTAATGCTAAATGTCCCTCACATCTTTCTTTTTTATTTCAGTACCATAAATTTTCAGCTACATATATCCTATAGTTCATTCTGTAGTTTATCTAAACTTTGCTCCGATTTGCAGATTTATTTAGTGTAATTCAACTTTTTCGTCTGGATTCTATGGCAAAAAAAAAATAAAGAAAAAAAAGCCATTTTGATACTCACAAATATTCCGCAGTGACCCCTTTAAACAATATGACAGGAGTATCCATATGAACACCCATTTACTGCAAAATAAATCGCATTTCAAGAAAGGACGATGGACGAATTGAATCATTTCTGAAGGAAAACCTATAAAAAGTAGTTTCCAGGTGGCACAAAAGGGGTTGTATGTTTATGTTCGCATGTCGTTGGGAGTTAAGGATAGCTGAAAGGCTTCAGTTTCAATTATTCACAGAGAAGAAGAAAATCGAAGAAATCTTTCATCTTTTCCACTAGGTCACAAGTCTTCAATTAACTAGTTTTCCCGTCGTCAAGCCTCATCCACTCCCCCACTCATCCCTGAAATCGCCCCTCCCCCTCCCCCTCCACTACTTCTCTGTCTGACTGTCTGTCTCTTTCTTCAAACAGCAGCTTTCAGAGACAAGATCTTGTCTTTCTCTCGTTCCGCTTCATTTTGCCATAATAACTTCTTCAGCCGAACTTCCTAGATAAGCTGACCACACGGTCTCTCAGTTGAGGTGGATTTGCGAGTTTTTACACTACCTGCGGGATTTGTGGATTAACTCTCTCTCTCTCTCTCTCTCTCTCTCTCTCTTCTCAATATATATATAATTACTATACATATATATATATATATATATAATATATATATATATATATATATATATGCGTGTGTGTGTGTTTGTGTGTGAGAGAGAGAGAGAGAGAAAAGAGATGAGAGAGAGAGAGAGAGACTGAGAATATGGTCGCGCTTGAAGCAAACAACAATCATCGCATTTCTTCATGAGAAGAATAACAGTGTAGAGAGAGAGAGAGAGAGAGAGAGAGAGAGAGAGAGTGTGTTTGTCATAAAAAAAAAAAAAGCGTATTCCGCATGGCCCGACAGAGGGACCGAAAACTGCTGCATTATGATTTCGTGACTCTCGCTTGACCTTTGACCCGTTCTCTCTCTCTCTCTCTCTCTCTCTCTCTCTCTCTCTCTCTCTACATTTACCTAACTATTTCCTCTTTGATTTCATGTAATTTCTTTGTGTATCAAGTCTCATAAGGAGGTGATTTCGGCTAACATACTACTTTCCCCTCCTCCAGCCCTCCATCCCCACCTCCCCCCTCCTCTCTCTCGCTCTCTCTCTCTCTCTCTCTTTCACACTGCGTCAAGACTTCGGGAGTTACTCTGATTCCATTATAAAAGATGGGACGAGGCGTCGCTCGTTTGTTTGATTGTTACTCTCGCTGTCGAGTGTTTCAGTGGGGTGGAAGACTCGATGCTTTTATCTATCTAAAGGAATTAAAAGAAAATAGAAAATATATATTATATATATATATATATATATATATATATATATATATATATATATATATAGAAAAGGAAAACTAGTGGGGATTAATCTGGAAGAAAGAATGACATCGCTTTTAAATTGAAAAAAAAAAAGTTATGGAAATAAGAGTTCAGAAGGAAGAGGAGAGAAGCAGCCAAACAGGCATAAGTACATACCAACAATTATATATTATATATATATATATATATAGATATATATATATATATATATATTATATATATATATATATATATATGCTGAAGCCACTGAAAAAAATTTAAAAAAGAACGGACAGAGTGCAAGTAATTTGGTGTATTTAACACATCTTCGGCGCACAAAGAAGTGTTAAATACACGAAAGTACTTGACACTATTTTTTATTTTTTTTATTTTCCCCAGTGGCTTTAGCTGATAAACAAAATCACGTGCTTACTTTGTGATTTCTTAGTTGTATATATATATATATATATATATATATCATATATATATATATATATATATATATATATATATAATATGATGTATGGGTGTGACTGTTTGAATGCTAATATCAATACCACGTGAGTGAACATACTACATAAAGCTCTAGCTATATAATTGTATCTAAGGTATGTAGCTATATAAAAAGGGACTGCAACCTTTCTCACGGTTCTTAATTGTGCTCCCCGGACATTAGGACGTGACAGAGGAGGCTATCTTGACCCCGATAAATGTGAGCTCTTATTTCCGAAACCAAATTTATTCCGTCGAAAGGTGAGAGGTGACACCCGACACCCACATCTCTCGTGTTTTGAGCCATAGACTGTTTTCCTCACGCTGCAAAGAGCCCATCTATTTTCCTCGTGTTGCAAAGAGCTGATGGCTATTTTCCTTAAGCTGTAAAGAGCCCATCTATTTTCCTCACGCTGCAAAGAGCCCATCTATTTTCCTCACGCTGCAAAGAGCCCATCTATTTTCCTCGTGTTGCAAAGAGCCTTGAATGGCTATTTCTCCTACGCTGCAAAAGAGCCCATCCTATTTTCCATTTTCCGTGTTGCAAGAGCTGATGGCATTCCTTACACTGCAAAGAGCCCATTATTTTCCCAAACGCTGCAAGGCCCAATCTATTTTTCTTTTCCGTTTGCAAAGGCTGATGGCTATTTCTTACCTGGCAAAGAGCCCATCATTTTCCTCGTGTTGCAAAAAAGAGCTAATGGCTTTTATTTTCCCTTACCACCTGCCAAAGAGCCCATCTATTTTCCTCACGCTGCAAAGAGCCCATCTATTTTCCTCGTGTTGCAAAGAGCTGATGGCTATTTTCCTTACACTGCAAAGAGCCCATCTATTTTCCTCACGCTGCAAAGAGCCCATCTATTTTTCTCATATTGCTAAAAGCCGACGACTGTTTTCGTGATGCTACAAAGGACCAATGACTATTTTTGTTATGCTGCAAAGAGTCTGCGGCTATTTTCCTTACACTGCAAAGTGCCGACGACTATTTGACTAATGCTGCATCGGGCCGAGGACTATTTTCCTCAGGGTACAGAGAACCGATAACTATTTTCCTCACCCGCACGCTGCAAAGAGCCGACGACTATTTCTCTCACACGTTGCAAAGGGCTGACGATTATTTGACTCATGCTGCAAAAAGCCAAAGACTATTTTACCCATACTGCAAATATCCGACGACTATTTGACTCATGTTGCAAAGCGCCTACGACTATTTCCCTCACGCGGCAATGGGCTGACGACTATTTGACTGTTGCAAAGCGCCGACGACTATTTCCCTCACGCTGCAAAGAGCCGAGGACAATTTTCCTGACGCTACAAGCGGCCAACAACTATTTTCCTCACACTGCAAAGAGCCGACGATTGTTTTCGTGCCATTGCAAAGGACCAACGACTATTTTTGTTATGCTGCAAAGAGCTTGCGACTATTTGACTCACGCTGCAAAGAGTACCTCACTCTGCAAGGTGTCGACGACTATTTTCCTCGCACTGCAAAGATCCAACGACTATTTTCCTGGCACGGCAAAGATCCAACGACTATTTTCCTGGCACGGCAAAGATCCAACGACTATTTTCCTCGCACGGCAAAGATCCAACGACTATTTTCCTCATGGTACAGAGAGTCACAACTACTTTCCTCACCCGTACGCTGCAAATGGCCGACGACTATTTTCCTCACACTGCAAAGAGACAACGGAACTGGTTATCTGGATTTACTTCAAGGTGAGCATTTGCCCTCTGTCAGTAGAATATAGAATAGACTGTAGAATTTAGGCCAAAGGCCAAGCGCTGGAACCTATGAAGTCATTTAGCGTTAAAACGGAAATTGACAGTAAAAAGGTTTAAAAGGTGTCACAGGAGGAAAACCTTACTGTTGGAAGATAGTGAATATGAACGGAGGTACAGTGAAAGTAATGGAAGGGGTTGCAGCTAGAGGCCCAAGGGACTGCAAAGAATCTTAAGTAAGTTAAGTATGTCTTAGTTTAACCAGACCACTGAGCTGGTTAACAGCTCTCCCAGGGCTGGCCCGAAGGATTAGATATTTATACGTGGCTAGGAACCAACTGGTCACTTAGCAACGGGACCTACAGCTTATTGTGGGATTCGAACCACATTATATCGAGAAATGAATTTAATATCACCAGAAATAAATTCCTCTGGTTCCACGTACCTTAAGTAAAGCCTAAGGTGCACTGACTGACGACACTAACCCTCCAACAGTGATCCTCTGTCAGTGACCCTCGAGTGTGTAAGATAAGGAGGAGTTTTCTTTCGTTACTGTCATACGAGTCTCGCATCACACTCATTCAGTATTAAGGTATTGGCGATTATATCTCCTCCTACATCACCAACAGAAATAACAACGAGCTGAATTGTCGTCACGATGATAATTTACAAACTCACTGAAATCAGTAAGAATTATTATTGTTTATCGCGGTGATATAGAGAAAAATGTGATACTCTTATATTACAGTATATCCTTTATAAACACCAGGCTGAATATTTATGAGACACGATCAGGAATGGCAAGATTTACCAAAACAATTTGGCCACGGTAAGAAACTGATATTAACGAGATTGTCTTTATCATCGACGGCAATATCTTTTATTTGAAAACGGACGATTACAGTGATTCCGTGAATATAGAAAGACTCGGATATTTCCATCTTTTAAAGCGAAGGGCATTAAATTGATTGGTTCTGTAAACGTTCCTCCCTTGTACGTGAACGCATTTATTTTCTCCCCAGGTGATATAAAGCAAAGAAAAACCACTGCCAATCAGAAATCTGAATTCTTCACTTTCATCATATTTGACTTTTCTTAACAGAACGGTAACCTGACTTTTTTTTACTTAACAACGACTGACCGGATATTTTACTTTAAAACATAAAGGAGAGCAATAGAGAATTCGAATAAAAGACCGGAGAAGAAAAGCTGCAGGCAGAGGGCGATAATTGCACCACCCATCTTCGCCCTGGTGGACACGATCCGCTCCCATGCGGTGATGGGAGATCTGCCCACGACATGCAATGGATGGGACCACACCACTACTTTCCCCTCACGGAACTACGGAGAGACAAAAGATGAGAAAAGGGACAAGAAATGGAAATCCTCTGGTACAAATTTTTCTTCTATCATTATCACCAATGGTAGTGGGTCGATGATCTTTTAGATTGTGCTAGAGGGTTGCAAATTGGCAGGTTGATCATCCATCCTCCAATTATCAAGCATATCAAATTACAGCCCTCTAGCCTCAATAGTTTTTCTTTGACATAAAGTTATAGTTAGCCATAATCATGCGTCTGGCACCGCTATAAGGTCCAACAACACAGGCCACCATCGAGCTGTGACTGAAAGTTTTATTGGCAGCTTCTGAGAGCTCCATGGGCCGTGGCTGAGGGTTTCATACAGTATTATATGCTGTACAGGAAACTCGATTGCACCGAAGAAACTCCAGAGCTTTTTTTTTTTTTTGTCTTTACTCTCTGATCTGTGTAAGGGATAGGGCGATATTATGAAGGTTGTTTTTCAGTTTTCTAGACCAATATTTGGTTTAATCTTACACTTAATCACGAACTGAACTGATATGATTGATATGTTTTGTCATTCATTACTCTTATCTTCTTATTCATTTACCCATAATAATCCTAAAGATACTAATTTGACAAAGCTTTAAATCATAATTTAAAGTCAGAAATATGTCTGAAGTGAATCTCACATCAAAAATTCCAACATTCTAAATTACTATTTATGGAAGTTGAATGAAAAACAATTTAGAGGCATTCCGAGCTACGATAGCCCTTTTTTTTATTTCTTTTCTTTTCTATTCAGGACAAAGCATTTGGTCCCTGTACTTACCGACACGCAAGTCTGGTCAATTCTTTCACACTTATCGCTGTCCTAATCTGCCTGCGTTTTGTCGCAGAGATGGCAGACTTTGCTGCCGATATGTGATCTTATCTATTGATTGTTCTGTACTGTATATAGCGGTTGTGAACTATGCAATGAGGAGCATGATTTGCAGAATAACTCGATGGTTAAATGCCATTTGAAAAGACAGATGCAACAAAATAAATAAGTACCCCCTCCTAAAAAAAAAAAAGCCGAAGTTTCTTGGGCGCAATCGCGTTTTCTGTACAGCGTATAATGCTGTATGAAACTCTCAACCAAGGCCCCTGGAACTCTCTACCACCGCCCATAAAACTTTCATCCACAGCCCGGTGGTGGCCTGTGTTGTTGACACCTTAGACAGCGGTGCCAAACGCACGATCATGGCTATCGTTAACTCTTAATAAAGTAAAATCTGCTGAGGCTAGAGGGCTGCAATTTGGTACGTTTGATGAATGGAGGGTGGATGTTTAGCATACCAATTTGCAGCCCTCTAGCCTCAGTAGTTTTTAAGATCTGAGAGCGGACGGACAGACAAAAAGACATCTCAATAGTTTCCTTTTAAAGAAAACAAAAAAAGCCACTACGTTTAACAGGCAGGAAGAGGAAAGGAATATCTTCAAATCAAAGCTCGATAACTGAAGAAAAGCTCTTTCGTCAAAAGATCAGCCCTTTCGTGGGTCACAGAAATCAAGATATGTAGAATGGGCTCCGTTTATCTCCTCTGCGTGAGTGTGATGTCCTTGAACACCCTGAAGATAAGTATCAAGTTAGGCTATTAGAATAGGAGCACCGCCACAGCTATTGATTAACGTTTATACAGTAGGAGGTCTCTCTCTCTCTCTCTCTCTCTCTCTCTCTCTCTCTCCGGTCTCTCTCTCTCTCTCTCTCTCTCTCTCTCTCTCTCTCTCTCTCTCTCTCTCTCCTGTTGCCCAGTTACGTAAAGGCGTGAGCTTATAACCATAGACCGATTGGAGTAGATGAGTCTAGGCCATCCTTCATTCAGACATGAAAGTGTAAAGAGGAAAGGAAATAGAAACAGAAAAGGGTTGAGATCGAAGCTACAAAGCGTCCTTGAAAAGATGGATGGTCACAGAAGAGAAACTTAAGGTAAAGAGAATTTAAAAGCTTTTCAGGAGAGGATGAACCATTCTTACATTGTTTCATGCATACGTATAATTTACCACGTACTATATAGATACATCTACGCATAGTACTACTGCGTGCTTGCAAGCGCATGAATATTTTGTCTGCGACGTGCGTGTCTTTCCTGCTTATCTGCCGTAACTCAGCTGGTTCCTGCCTTGAGTTACGTGACTAGAAAATACGTTATTTTTCTTGTTTATTTAGTTACCTGTAGTATTTCCCGCGCAATTATTCCCACGAATGATCGAGAATGAAATCACCCGCCTTTGATGATATGGCCGCCACGGATTTATTGTCCGCGAAATGTGACGCTGAAAAACGCGAGGGGCTTTTAATGGCTTCTTACCCTGTTGGCGTTCGCGTGATTCAGCCTAAACAATGAATCCGCGCGGCAGGACGACCTTCGGCGCACAACTATTTACTTATCCTTAAATGCGAAGTCTTCTGTGACGCGGCTGACGCTGAATGTAGACACTGAGCACAAATGACACGCAGCCAAACGAATAAATACCTCATTTGCTACGGAACGGCAGACGAACATCTTGTCTGCCGAGCAATTGCTGGAATTCATACGTTAGTGAATGATTCATGGAGCCGTCAGAAAGTTTACGATTAAGCGATTACTGACACGGAAACTAAATGTCTAAGTCGAAGTTCAGCATTTTCTTTGGTCTCTGCGTCGTTTCAGTCATGTTATTGCACCAGTTTGCCTCGTGCCTTGGAAACCGAGACAGGGAAAATCAAATTTTGAAGGCAACTGTAAGAATATCGAGAACACTGCCTATAGTCAACAATTGTTGATAGAATTGTCATTGTCCTCTCTCTCTCTCTCTCTCTCTCTCTCCATTGCTTTCTAATGCATTTACTTAAAATCCGTTTCTCTTTTGTCTCTCCTAAGTTGAACAGCTAACTTCATAATAATAATAATAATAATAATAATAATAATAATAATAATAATAATAATAATAATAATAATAGTCTATTTAGACTCCCTTCAGTCATTAAAGTGATTTGAACTTATTAAATTAGACTAACATTTTACTTGGATAAGGAAACGAACGCTCACCCACCAGCTATTTTGTCATAAACAATTCATGGAAATTGTGCTTGCCTTCTTGCAGGTTTTTATAAGGTGGGCAAACTAGTCGTAGCTAGTATGAACTTGACACTAGAGTTTATCGGAGAGCAATGTACGTTTGACTGACTCATTCTGTGTTTTATTCCCCTCGGAATGTCGCATGATACTGAACATAGTCTCTAGGTTCATTTGTTCCATGGAGTATTTTTCTATGAAGTATTTTTTCTGTTCTGCTTTCCCTGACGCCTGCGTTCTTCATCCTTCGTTGAAGTTGGTTTTCCGGCGCTTCCTTCTGGAGTGATCCTCATGCTTGCTCCTTCACATTTCATTTTGAATATCTATTGAAGCCCTTGGTTGTATAATGTCGCGAACTTTCGCGTTCTGTGGGTTTGCCCTTTAAGAAACTGTTTGGTGGAAACTCACCGGCAGTGTTAGAAAATTTTTAATGTGTCTTTGCACATTCTTTTGCTCCAAGGAATTTGAATCCAGTTTCCGTTCGGTAAAGTCATAGGTTTACCTCTACGGCATAACACGTCAAATATATTCTCTAAATCGGGATATTTCTTTTGTAAAGTCATCATTCTTTTGGAATTTTATGGCAGCGGCGTCTGGGAATAAGAGGATTCAGGAAACGCCGAAGACAGGAGAAATTCCAGTTTTCCAGACTTTGGTGCCTAGTTTACTCCGAAAACAGGATGCTTCTAATCTACGATGACGAAGCATCGAATAAATAATATTATTTAATAGACAATAAAACGTTAATTTCGTCGTCATTTAATCCCGAAACACCAATGAATCCTTGATCAGTTTATCAAACTAGCGCTAACTTTTATGAGTTTTCTTACTGGAGAAAATTCTTTTCCACTTTAACTCTATTTAAACAGTGACGCATTCCTGCTGCAATACACCAGAACTCTGACATTACTTAAAGCATGAGTCATATTTGATATTGGTGTATCCAGATCGTAAAATAAAAATGGATTGCTCAGGCGATATAAGTGTCTTATATACCGTCCGTGCTTTCAGACCAAGCTATCCTTATTCTGCACACTTGTATAAAATACATTTGCTGAATGAAAGAAGATCTAAGCAGTGTTACAAATTAAAAAAATACGAGGATACGCGCATTTATATTATTCTTCAGAGACCGCAGATGAAAACTGTGCTTCCTCTATTTTTTTTTTTACATAATTTGACAACGCCTTGCGATAATTAGCACAATAGCCGTAATAATTAACTCGTAATGTTGTGCTGTACATAAGATTAATCTTGCACATATTTGTGCAACGATTTTTTGAGACGCTATATTTTTTTCTTGAACTTGATGATTCATGCTCATTCTTTTTATTTTTAGCATTTAAACACTTTTTTTTTTTAATTCTGAACACCAGGACGTATGTCATGGAATGCAGGCGGTATTACTTCATATCGTGACTTAAGCGTGCGATGATTACGTCACATTAAGATAAAACTCTCTCTCTCTCTCTCTCTCTCTCTCTCTCTCTTTATTAGATAAGCATATTTTGCCGTGATAAAAATTACAGCGAAGGAATACTGCCATAAACAATTCATGGAGGGTTTCAACTGCCACACCTCCTCGACGCTTACGTAAGCCAGAGCAAACTAGTTTTATTTATCATTATGAGGCTAACACTAGTATTTATCGAGGAACGATTTGCAAGCGATTGATCTACTCTTAGACTTATTGTTCACTCTCTCTCTCTCTGCTCTCTCTCTCTCTCTCTCTCTCTCTCTCTATATATATATATATATATATATATATATATATATATATATATATATAAATGTGTGTGTGTGTGTGTGTTTGAGTGCGTGTGTGTGTGTGTGTGTGTGCGTGTATATGTGAGCGCGTATATCTACTCCGTTTACGCCCCATGAAGCTTTCCTTTCTCCCGTAAAAACATTTTTCTTAGAACATGATAAAAAAATGGAACTAACTGAATCTGTAACGTAGGGTTTCGTTGAGATGCAAAGTATAATATAATTCGTCCCATTTTGATACTCTTTTAAGGTTAGAAACTCTAGGGGTCGCTGTTAGATTAACTAGTATTCCCTTTCTTTCCCGCGATTTCCTGGGATTGTCCAGAAATTGCAGTGGATGGGGAAGCTAAGCTATACTGTCAATTAAAAGGGACCTTTTTCTGTTTTCAATTGCTTACCCTTCAGGAATTTCCTAATACGAGAACATATTTGCATCTATAAAAATGAAATTTCTTCTCTTCCAATTCTCCCGATATCATAATTTCACTCTTGTACAGTCGATGTCTGAATGTACTATACCTTCCATTCAAATAAACTAGATGATCTTGCATTGCTTCAACCCTGGCAGAAATCGTATGCGCGAATAAAATTAAACTCCTCTTGTAGAAATCATAGACACTATTTAGTAGATTCACATCAACCGTGCATTTGATGTCTATATAGGCCAGTCCCTTTGCAGCCCTGTGATTGGCTTATCAACGGCCAATCAGGAGTGTCGTAAAGAACCGGCCTAGACATCAAATGCACGGTTGATGTTTATCTACTATGGTAACAAATCGATTCGCAGCACATCTCTTCGTTCATTGGAAGCCCGTCCATATTCTCCCGGGGACTCACACCACCTCTTATCACCCCCACACACAGATCGGAGTGGCTCCCCGCTTGTTGGCGAGAGTAAGAACGGAGAGGCAGGGACCACGGCTGCCACGACGCCCTCTGGAGGGGCGCTCACCAACAACGAACCCACCGAGTCCATAACGGGGGCGCCGGTCATATTCTTCATGGGTGAGCCGTG
The DNA here is from genome assembly GCF_015104395.2 of Macrobrachium nipponense. NCBI lineage: Eukaryota > Metazoa > Arthropoda > Malacostraca > Decapoda > Palaemonidae > Macrobrachium > Macrobrachium nipponense. Next base: position 7,705,587 of record NC_061091.1, on the reverse strand, counting down.
ACGTCACATCTGCCAGTTTGTTTCCCGTTTGGGAAGTGTGTCAAAGCATTCTCCATGTTTTATTATTATTATTATTATTATTATTATTATTATTATTATTATTATTTTATTGTCTTGTTAAGCTATGTCTGTGACCGGCATGAACATTTGGCTGTTGTTAGCAGGTTCTCTCTCTCTCTCTCTCTCTCTCTCTCTCTCTCTCTCTCTCTCTCTCTCTCTATATATAATATATATATATATATATATATATATACATATCATACATATATATACACACATATTGCTTATATTGTACCTTGAAAATGTGTTGAAATAACACGAAACCGCTTCTTTTATTTTTCTGTGGCCTTAGCTAAATACATACATACATACATACATACTACATACGTACATATTTACATGTATACACACATATTATATATATATATATAATATATATATATGTGTGTGTGTGTGTGTGTGTGTAAATATATACATACATATGTATGTAGAATCTACTGGCTATTACAATTACTTATTTATACTTATTCTGTATATATACTATATATATACACACATACATGCATACATAACTAAAGTAGAGTGTCATGAACCCAAGCAATCACTGCCAGTATTAAAACGTGACGAAGTGTCATTTTTGAGACAACTGATCAACATTCTTCGCCTTTGGCATTCACAACTCTGAATTCCAGGTGGACCGGGGAGTGGCAAAATGACGCATGCGCAGAACCTCGCAGACATTCACGAGGGCTACAGACACATCAACCTGACAGTTGTCATCAGCGAATATATCAAGGAAAATGGTATGTATAGCATCTTAGAGAGCTTTCGTGGTCCCTTTTGTTCATTATTGCTAAGGGGATGCTCTCTTAGTCTTCATGAAGTTTTTCTTATGATGGATGCGTTTCCCTCAAAAATCCAATTTGCTAAGCCGTTAGAATGTTTCTGTGTCCATTATGTCATCTATAGTTTGCTTTCTTATTATCTTCTTATTTTGATATATATATATTAATATACATATATATATATTATATATATATATATATATATTACTATAATAACTATATATGTATACAGTATGTCTTATATATATATAAATATAATTAATATATATATAATATAAAAAATATAATAATATACGATAATATATATATATATAAAATATATACTTAGATATATATATATAAGTATATATTATATAAGTGTGTATATGTGTTTGTGTTTGTGCATTAATCATTAATACTGTAATCTTTCTTCTCAGCTAGATTTACATATATCCTATTATAACTGTCATTAATTGCTATAGTATCCGATATGAAAAAAAACAACTGACTGCCACTTCAATAATGTATGACTAGTTTTATACAGTAAGTCTTGAAGAATCTTGAGGATGACAGAAGGTGCAACGAAAGAGCAAAGAAATGTCAGTAGTCTGACAAATGTATATAGTGTTGCATCAAGATGGATAACATTAGAGGGTGCATACTTCCTCATGCATACATAGGGAAATTCTTTATAATTTGTTAAGGCCTAGAAGTCTACTCCATGAATTAAGGGACTGAAGGAAACTTCAGACGTATCGTTCTGATTATTAAGAAAAATAAGATATTTCACAAAAGTTCTACGAAAATACGAAAAGGAATTAAAGGCACCATTTTTTAACATCGGCAATTTCATGCACTTGACATGACGATGATCCCAAATCTCTTATATATGTTAGCGCTATGATAACGAATGAAATGATAAACAAACGACCGGAAACGATTGAAACATTTCGCTGTCATAATCAGCAACTGAAGAGTTGTATAGTTTGAATAGAATCGTAATACACCTTCAGTTATATGTATAAAATCTGCAAAATCTAAAAATCAGCACTATTATTAACTGCTACAAAGCCCACGATCTTTCTTATTGTTTTGCAGTTTTTACATTTTCAGCATTGTCGTTTTGGGAAGCTTATAATTATTTAGGCTGCACTTCTATTTATCAGTTGCATTGGACACTTTTTAGTTTCAATATATGCAAAGTGAGTTAGAATACAGTCCCTCATCTGTAAGTAGAATAGGAGAAGAAAGAATTACCCCATTCCATATTTTTTTCATTCGGAAAATCTATGCTGCAAATGTTTAATGCATAAGTACTTGGTATACCTGAAGACCATCTATGATCTAGTCTGAAGGTACTTCGGACTGATTAAAGGATGACCACTTACTCTATTTGTAGGTGAAGATTCGCAATTTTATTTTAAACTTATTGTGTTCTTGGAATAAAATTCGTCCCTTGTTGTACCAGCAGTTTTAAATCTCATATACCATTGCATCGACACTAGCTAGCCACGTTCGTCCTTTGCTATATCCACAGTTGCAAAGACTTCTGCTAAAGTGGTGTCCAAAGGCGGAAAGTCTTTCCCTTTTCGGAAAGTGCTGAAAGAGCTGAAAGAGACAGAGGATGAAAGATTCGTTCAAGAAGGTACCTTTTTCTGTCCAGATTTAACTCTTCTTTGCATCCTATCATTTTCTCTGAACATAAGATCATTTCTGAGCTTTCCTGAGATGGAGGAACCCCCACCAATCTGCTGATTTGTCAGACGAAAGCTACTAAAAGCCCTCAGAAGAGGGTTTGGAATCAGAGCTTCCTAAGGATTCCATAGAGGTTCAAGGACCCTCGATCCTACTCTTCCGCCTCAACGATTCTCGTTTGTCTTTTTCATAGACGTTTTCAGTTCCAGTGTGAAAAGACGCTTTTGTTTCTCTCTTCCTTTTGCGTAAAATTTAACTGAGGATTTCTGTATAAATACTTAAGAAGCTGAAACACTTCCACAGAGGCTCTGGCCACTGAAACATTGCGACTGTTTTATGCTTATCTATTTAAAGAACTACATCTACGAATTTTTGTCATTTGTGAATATAATTTGTGACTCTATGTGCAACAAGACGTTCACCCAACATTTTTTTGTATAGAATTAAATGAAACAGTCTTCAGAGTAGTTTATTTTTTGCCCCAGATACTTGCGAGTTACAGAAAACAAAATGCCGTAAATCACTGCATCACGGAAACTCTTCTTAGAAAGAAAAACATGACCTTCGTCATCAACTTTTGTCATCGTATAAAAATGAATATTTTTTTGTTTAAGGGCTAAAGAATCATGAGCCCTCCTATAAAACTTGAACTCATGTCAATTTTCTCCATCGTCACACCGCACCGTTATCTGTCTTAAAGAAAGAAAATCTGAACGTTCTTTCTTATTTCAATCTTTTTTAATTCAGTTATATTTTCTTTTGCTTCCAGCTTCAAAAAAAAAAAAAAAAAAAAAAAAAAAAAAAAAAAACGGGACATATGAGACATGTTCTTTTTCAGGACGTTTCTTCTTTTGTTTGTTCACTGCGATTGTCTAATTGCTTTTGGCTTCATTACACCTGGAAAAGAAACCTGGTTTTAGTTTTCATCTTTATTTCATGCAAGACTGAAAGGTCACTTACCTGCACCGTATCCCTATCAAACGCATTTTCAATCTCGATGCCACTGTAGATCTATTGTTGTCGACAGCATACATTTCTGTAACAAAAAAAAGACAATGTATTTGTGATTTCTGGTCCCTAAGTCAACAATCTTTGCATTGCAACCTCAGCATTATTTAGATCAATATCCAAAGAGAAAGTTTTATTCCGAGCTTGAATCTGAGGACATATTATGATGATTCTGAAAATTAGAATTTTCCAAAAGGTTACTTTTTTTTTTAGTTAAGTGAAACACTTTATTTTACGGTCCTTTTCTTCACCAATAAACAAATTTACACGAACGTACACTATACGCGCATGCGCGCTCAATATGGTAATCACTAAGGCTAATCCATTGGTGGTTTCGGTCGAGAAATGTTATCATTTCCTTTCAAGTTGGCAATAAACTTTTTATTACAGAAATATCAATCAGCGCTGAAGGTAGGTAATGCTTCCAGGATATGGAAATATTTGTAGCAGGAGTTTTCGTGCATCATAAAAGGATAAAATCGTTTATGATGAATGGAAAGAAAACTAGTTTTTCGTTGGATAATTGAATACAATGGGATATAGTATTTGCTTGGGCTGCAAGGTTCCTGATCTGTTTCATATGGGATAATATCATTTGCAGAGAAAACACTCTGGGAATAGCATTGTGTGCAATATTTGCTAAGCATTCACTGGCTAAAGATTTACTCTGAAGAAATTCTTACACTAAAGGTAATTACTATGACAATCCTGTTGACTATATTTTCAATTCAAATACATCTCTGTTTAACTTATCATCAATGGCTGCTTAAGATCGTGTGTAGTTGAAGTAATATGATTTAAATGCACAATTCTAAACAGCGAAATCTCTGAACCACATCCGTGTTACAAAAATACCATAACAAATTTTGGGGTTTACTTCCATAGACACTATTACAAGAACTTCAAGCAATTGTGCTCACACGAAGGCTGTGTCAATTTGAAACAAGACTTTAGACGCATTCTCACTCCACACTGACCCAGTACTGAATCAAGAAGGAAACCATCGTGGAAGAATTGACACAGCTACTGAACGCTTCCTCTCTGCACACAAAAGCCTCGCTGACATCACATTAACTCTTTCTAGTATATAATGTGCTACATGTCCCTGTATCACACGGGCTCCGCTGCTTCCTGGATGCGCTTCTAACACACTCACATTCCACTTTCGCCGTCTTTATTTCATTTCCCCTGAAACGTCTGCTCTTGTACACTTTGCATTAACCTCTTTCTCCCATCGACATTTCAAAATCACTTGAACCGACTCCAAATCACATAATATCCAATGGAGACCGTTAGAGTAAAGGCACCTCATCATTCGGGTGTTTCTTTCAAGTCAAGGGTAATGGTTCCCTTCAGCTCATCTTTCGGGAATTTCGCTTAACCCTTCGAGGGTCATAATGCATACCTCCATGAGCCCGTTCTATTTTACCCACTGATACGGTAGTACAGCTTTTTCTTCTGTCTTTCATTTCTCCTCAACATACAGGCGACTTTTCAACCCACGAATTCTTGCATCACCTCTTCAGTCTGCATTCATTTTCCTAGTTCTTTTTAATGAAGAAAATATAATCTCTAACATTCACTTTTTTTATGCTCTTCAGGAGGAAACTACCCTCTCCTTTTACATTTTAACGTCTACACTGATGAGGAACACCTGAACGGTGTTCGAAAGTCTTTGTTTTTTACATAGAAATATATTTCAATATATAATTGTGGATTTTATAACAGTTCACTTTTATAATTAGCTTTTCGAAGGCATTTCCCCACCAGACACGCCTATAGAAACGGTTCCTCAGTTGTCATTCTTGTATCGTCCCTGTCAAGTTGAGTACCAGTTTTCATTCTTGTGATCTGTTCCAGTCTTTCTCTTCTACCTTGTATTTTCTCTTAACATCATGTTTTCTCTCATTTTGTAAGACCTGATATATCACCACTACACCATCGATACTTCTATTCTTCCATTAAAACTTGGGAAGGGCTGCCTCAGAATTCATTTCACCTTTGCTCCATATGTTGGCAAAACACGCATTTCCCACACGAATCCCTTACCAAATTCTATGAGCATGTGGTAGCTTTCAGACTCACGCTCTTCCCCTTATATTAACATACTTAATCACTGAAGGGGGACAACCCTCTCACGCCGGGGAGAGCGTTGTTTAGACTGACTCCAAGAGAGAGGACCTTTTCTTTTTTTGTGTGTGAAAGCTCGCCCATACCCCTAACAACCAACCCCCCCTTTTTTTTTTTTATCTCAGACGGCATACTATCATTGTTAGAATATGTCCTACATCAAGGGGTTCACATGGGCTATTTTCTACCTTTAGATTTTGGACATTACAAATCCAAATACTTATGACACATTTGTTTGCAAAGCGTTGCTTTGCAACGAACGGAAATCAATATTTTTGTTTTCTTCACTGAAGAGCGAGTCAAGATATAGCATAAATGGATGGTAACTATTTTTACACGATTCTTTTGAAAAAAAATGTTACTACAAGGTTAGCTGAGTCAATACGTCATTTATTTACTTAAACATCCATGAAAGAACCAACCTTTATGTTGCTTCTCAAGACATCGAAAAAGCCATTCAGTTCTTACCTGACAGACAGGCTAAATATCATCAGAAAGTATTCTGTATCAGAAATTGTAGATTAGGCCAAACAATTATAGTATATACTGTAGGACACCCAAATTCGCGCTTCTCTAACTGTATATCATGGTTGAAATGGAAAGAAATATGATCATATTTTATCATAGTAATGTGAAATAAATATCGAAGTTATGAAAATATCTTAGGCACAAACTTGAGTGTTCACAATGCTTTTCTTCCCTTCAGCTGAAGTCTAAGACCCGCTAAACAAAAGTGGCTCCCCCTGAATCTCTTCCGTAAATTATTCATCTAACGAATGTTTTTAAACAACATTTGATAACCATGATTGTCAACGAACCACTTTAGCCATTTGGAATGTATGTATAAAGTACCAGTTTAATTCGCTGCATACCGTGAGCGTTTCCTGAGTTTTCTAATTCACATTTATCTCTGATAAATATGAGGGAGAAAGTGACCCAAATCCCTCTCTAATGAACCTTGGCTCTTCCTCAGATCTGGGTCCACCGCAGTCTATATCGGCGACCATCGCTTTGGCGCTGCTCGCCCGAGAGATGCACTTGACTCCCAGATGTCGAGGCTACCTAGTCTCAGGGTACCCGAGACACATGGAAGATGTTCACCACTACAACGAAAAGGTACGACGCCCATCGTCTGCGCCTGTCAACATCATTCTGGTATAAATACTTAAATTTAAAAGAGAAATGTGTTGTGGCTGGTGTAGGTGATAACTTTAGCGTAGCGAGTAGATTTTATGACTGATATATATCTATTATTCACTATAAATTGATCTGTTATGTACCATAAATCCATTTTGTTTTGACTATCCACCGTAGTGTCGTCTGTGTGGTGCTATGGTAGTATCCATTTTGTCACAGAAAGGGTTTAACAAAATACATTCTAGAGGTTTAGATGATTAAAATAACGATGCCATAAAACTTTAGTTATAGTTGCATGATGGTTTATGCTCTGTGCATTTAGTTTTGTATCAGTGATAAAGATATTGGCTTTTGATATGCTTCAGTTGTTCTACTTGAAAAATCTGAGCCTTGTGCAGTTCGTGTTTTTATGCATATTCAGTTCTGTTGAGATTTTCTCTTCTTCTTTCCCAGTCTTTGAGACACCGACCTTCCGCTAAGCGTTTGTTTACGAGAAGTAAATAGCATTTCAATGGATGGAAATTGCATATGAATTCCTCACTAAAGGAGACTTAGAGGCAAGAATATCTTAGGTAGATTAGAAGCAACGAGGAATCCTCTTAAGTATATGAATGAAAGAAAACTTTACAAAAAAGAAAAATATTTAGAGTAAACTTACTACTTAATCAAAATCAGTACTCAAAAAGGAATGATTCATACATCTTTGCAGAGGAATAGAAAATGTGAGATACTTAGTTAATTACCGTAGCAAAAATTAGTCCAGATGATGATACGCAAGAGTTTAACGTACAAATAGGCCTCCTATGTTTAAATGTAATGTAGCTATAATATATACAAAAAAGTTTATCATTTTTGGCATAGTACGTAAATTCACCTTCGATTATATGGGGATTCCACGCTATTTATAGTCCATCAAAATGTGTAGATATTGAATTAATGAATATCATGAGGACTGATAAACGGACAAGGGTGGTTATGATTTAGGCTACAGTAATATTTTACTATTCAAAACTAGAATTGGTATAAAGGAACTAATTTAATACTGATTACCCTTGAATTGTGTTAGTGTGTTTGAAGACAGGAATGAGATATAAAAATGTAATTATTGTTTCATTAGTCCATTTTAATCCAAAGTTATCAAGAGAGAGAAATTATGATAAAATCTACAGTTGAATGACTTCCAAAATTAGGACAGAAAAATCTAGGTCTAATTTTCTAATCCTCCAGCCATAGGTCTAGTTTCCTATTTCCACAAATCTGTTGACCCCTCTAGCCCCTTCCCGTACGCCTCACGCAAGCAACCCTTAGTCTAAGTCTCCACTTAGGAAAATGAACTCGATCAGGATGTTGATAGTGAGCCTGAACTATATCCATAGATCTAGCGCACCAGCCTTTGAATTAATCTTCCAACCTTTGAATTAATCTTCCAACTGAAATTTCCACTTAGTTGGGCCGACCGACGGGAGCCATTTTGCTGGAATGGGACCGAAGAACTCTCATCAGGAATATCGAGGTACTTCATTCTAGAATGACATCAGAATAAGACATCCAGGAATGACCTCATTCTCTCTCTCTCTCTCTCTCTCTCCCAATCTCATACGCAGCCTCTGTTCGGATGAACAGGTCACACAAGACTGAGTCTTCTTGTTCTGCCACACTTTCTTTCTTCTCCTCTCGTTTCGTCTCCACGAACTCTCTCTAGTTTTTATTCATTTCGCTCCAAATGTCACTTACTATTCATTCATCTGAGGACACAATTTCGTTGCTCTTCGTTCTTGACTTCAACCGTTATTTAAGACTAACTGCTTCTTGCTATTTAGAACCTTAGGTTACAATTCACTGGTTTCTTATATTCGCCCATATTTTACACTTTCTCAACTGATGCCTGTATATAAAGCTGGATATATCTTTACTCGAAAAAGCACACACACACACACACACACACACACACACACACACACATATATATATATATATATATATATATATATATATATATATATATATATATATATATATATATATATATATTATATATATATATATATATGTATATATATATATATATTGCAAGTATATGAAATTACCATTTATATATATATATATATATACATATATTATATAGATATATATATATATATATAATTTAGACAATATCAGGACACACACACACACACACACACACAACAATAGTTATATACCATATAATCGTCTTTATTATATAATATATATATATTATATATATTAATTATATATTATGTAATTCATATACTTGCAATAGCTCTATTATTTATAAAAAAAATCTTCTAAATGTAAGTGACGATGACGTCACGCATGATGACACGATGACGTCACAGCTCTCTACCGATCTGTCTCCGGGCTCGAGGTGACTCGGGCTTCGCGTGTTGACCTGATATCACAGACGCTTTTGAAGTCAAATACCAAAGGTGATGTCATCGCCTAAAGGGGAATGATATTTTGGCCGTGGACGTCACGTCCGAAAACCCGGAAATGTTAAGCCGCTCCCCCCCCCCCCCCACCCCCCTTAGAATTTCAGTGATGTTTCCAACGTAATTCAGTTATGTTTCTCAGTTTGTTGACATGAACTTAATCCAGTAATGCTCCTCAGTAAATTGTTATTTGCTTAATCCAGTCATTTCCCTTAATTAATCAACGGTTATTTAAGTAATCTTCCTCGGTTTTATCAATGTTACTACGTCCAGTAATGATTTTCACTTTGTAAAACTTCCCTCGTATTGTAACGTTTAATTAAACTGTCAAGTTGCAGACATATTAATAAATAAATAAAAAGTTACAAGTTAAAGTTTACTTAAAATTAAGTTCATGGAGGGAAATGCATATATTTCCAAAAGACAGTAGTTAATTTGCTATTCGTTTTATTACTGTTAGAAACTGAAAACTTAAAATGACAATTAATATGCCATTTTATAAAAGCTATGTCCACTTTGTTGTTTTAATTACAAAAACTAATCTGAATTACTCATTGGAATAGATTATCAGAACAACCTTTATAATACGGAAAGTGTTCATAGACTATAACACATTTTTAAATCTAAGATTTAATAAGGAAATAAAAAGATTATTAACGATCTACTCTTTCTTTCCTTTACAATAGTAATATATAGAAAAACTTAATTTAGGCCACCAAATGTTTTCATGATCTTATCCTGTTTACCCTTTTCCTCTAGCATATACATAGTTTAAATTCGAGTGTCCTGGAAATTCATTCATTACTACAAAATAAAAGGCAGTTAAGCTTAATCAATCTCTTGCCATTAATGTGTTATTCACATATTTCATAAAAGATATATATATATACGATATTTGAATTCTAAGATAAAAGATATATGTATATAGATATATATATATATATATATAATATAATATAAGAATATCTATAATATATATATAATATATTATATTTATATTGATAATTTGAATCAACCAAGTATATCGATTTATTTCCTCTCAACATATTGATAGAATCTGACGACATCATATGCCATTCAAATATCGTCATAATAAATGCAAAAGCAATTCGGATATGAAGTTATGCACGACTGATAATTCTTGTTAATCCCTTACCATTAAGCAAGTCATGAAAGCAACGCTTTTTGAAAAAAGTATCGATCAGAAGGTGTGGAACAAATGAACAATCACGAAGCGACACTAAAAAAGTGACATAACTTCTTATCAAGAATAAAAATATATATATATATATATATATATATATATATATATATATAATATAAGAAATATATATATATATGTGTGTGTGTGTGTGCATATATATAGTAGATATATCGTATACATATACTATAATATATACACATATAAAACTTCCTTAATTCCAATGATGATTACCCACTGACATCCCCTTTTTCATTCATTCGCTTAAGTCAAAAATGCGAAGTTATCTCACTGGGCACGGCTACTCCAAACTGAAAAACACCAGTCCTTTGGTAAGTGATCCAAGAACTAAAGAAGAGTTATCTGGAGTTGAATATAAAAAAGGACTCCGGTTGATGTTGTCTCAACCTATATAGGGTGTATCAGTGTTAACACGTTTAATGAATGTATACATGTGTTGAAGAGTGCATTTATGAGAGATAGGAATACACAGATGGGCTCTTCTTTTTATTACACCATAATGGATGCATGTTCTTGTTCATATATACACACACACACACACACACACACACACACACACACATATATATATATATATATATTATAATAATTTTTAATATATAATATCATATATATATATATATAGTCTAAATATCTATATATATATATTTATTTTTTACATATTATATATATATATAAATATATAGATATAATTATATATATATTATATATATATATTGCGTCTGTACATAAGTGTTACGTGTCATTTTTACCAAGATCGTAACGTAACCTGTTATATGTTTAATTTAAGTCATTACCCAAAAGATTCTTCAGAATTAGATAAGCTAATTTGAATGAGACATTGAGATGTTAAACTTGTGTAAGCTTTGTAATGTGCGTATGTATATATACATATATATATATATATATATATATATATATATATATATATATGTATATATATTTATATTATATTTACTATATATATCTATTTATTTTATATTTTTATAATATATATATATAATAGATATATATATATGTATATATATGCTAATAGCCCTATATAAATATGTATTTACCTATTTTTACCTTAATAAAATATGTATATATAATAACACACACATATACATACATATGCATATTACAAATCTACGCAATTTTCTTCTTTTAAGCTAGATATCTATATATCTATAAATAAAGGAAAGGAAGGGAAAACAGATAAGCTAAATATTCAGAGTCAAATGAATTTCTAAAATGAAATGCAATTAAGGGACATATTATACTTTCTGAGGTTCTTTAGATCAAGAATAATCCTCCTCCTTTAAAAAGTATCCATAAAAACAGGGGTGATTGTATCTCTCCTATTTCCATGACCCTTGCGATAAATTGTCGTCTTAATCATAGCAGCCTACAGCACCTGACCTTTGACACGACGTATACCTCCTAAAACACCCTGCGATGCACCCCAGTTTACTCTGTGATTGGCGTTACTTATATAATTAAAAGTGACCAAATTTTAATAAGTGTAAGCGTATCTGATCGATAGTTGGTGCTCAATTTTTCTGTGGGAAAGGCTTTTCCCTGAAGCCCATATAAGTCTCACTGCATTCCTTGCAAGAAATGTAGACTATATATAGTATACGCACACATATAAATATATTCATATACATATATATAATCTATATATATATATGTGTGTGTGTGTGTGTGTAATTTATATATATATGATATATATATATATGGTTGTGTGTGTGTGTGTGTGTGTGTGTGTGTGTATTCATGATATAAATAGATAGATACAGCTATAAATTGTATTTTTATTACGGTCGGGGTGAATGAAGCATAACAGCTGCTCAATAATTATTTTAAATTCCCCCTTTATTCAGAGGAAGAAAGCCTTATGATTTGTAAAAATAAGTTGCTTGCCTATTCAGTCTTCACTGAAATATGAACTTTATTGGAAATGACCCATGAGGACTTAAGGATGGCTATCAAAAGATGAAGAATGGGAAGGCACAGGTAGTTGAAAGGATATCAAGTGAGATTATCTGAATTTAGAGCCGAATTTTAACAACTATGTTAGATTATGAACATTATCACAAACACATGGAAGTTCCTTTACATGCGTAGCACATAAATCCTTAGCTGCTTTAGTATAATTGACGAATATGGCACACAATGTCTGTGATCTCTTGACGGATGCGTAAGACATTATCTGTTACAGTGAGACTATAAACATTACATCTTACTTATGCAACGATTAGGCTTATAAAATGATTCAATATATTTATGGTAAATTTTGAAAGCAAGTTAGTGTTTAAAATATTAATATTAGCAATATAAATTTCTAATTTTATACATTATCTGTTACACTGAGACAAGACATTACATCTTACTTATGCAGGGATTAAGCGTATTAAATGATTCAATATATTTATGGTAAATTCTAAAAGCAAGCAAGTATTAATTTTAGAATGAAGTGAGTCCTAAATAAAACAATGATCCATGACGGTTTAAAGTAGCATTACAAGCAGTTCATAACTTAAGAGCATTAGCATCAATGACACTGTCAGGAATACCGTCCTGTATAATTAATATTCATTATTATTCTTTCTTCATGAACATTCGTCCTCATGGAACGAGCAAGAAGACATGACCTTGCATTGCAAGAAATGATTCGTAAGAAAGGAAAGGTACCTACTGTACTGTATATGATAACGATTAACAATGAATAGATTCTCGATACATGTGACTAATAGCAAATAACCAATGAATAAAGCTAAGATGAAGAATAGATTATATATATATGTATAACTGAAAGCAAGTATCTATATAAACAGATAAATAGAAAAACAAATAACCAAATAATTGTACGTTTGAATGCAACCCAAAACAGGGGAATTAAAATCATCAGGACAGTATGAAGACGGCAGAGTGAGACATCTTATTCCACCGTGAGTGTGGTATCATGACACCGCACTGAATGTGGGAGAGGTGCTCCTCAAAGAGAGCAGTGTACGCGTACTTCGCGAGGCCCCAAAATCATGCTCTATGCTGGGAACAAGGACCCGTTCCGGCCCTGGCTTAACTGGCGCACCTACTTAGAAGAAGAATGCAGAAGCGTCAACAAGGCTTTGCTATGTGGCCTTAGCTATTCAGGACTTTCCCAGATTCTTTTTGAAGAGACAATACACAGTACAGATACAATAACTTCTGTCGGCGATTTGAAGTCATGACCGCTACTGATGCGGAAAATGACACCGAATGTGGCGATAATTCCATAGTGATCGTTTCGTATGTGCGTGTAAGTGTAAGTGTGTGTGTGCGTATTTGTGCACACTAGAAATCCATGTCATAGACGTAATTGCTAAATTTATTTGTATGTGAAGAGCTTTGTAACTATATATATATATATATAGATATATATATATATATATATATATATATATATATATATATATATATATATATATATATATATATATATATATATGTATGCGTACAAAAACACAAAACACATATAGATATATACATATATGTGTGTATATATATATATATATATATATATATATATATCTATATATATATATATATATATATTGTTAAAGCGTTCCCTAAAATTACAACAACGTTGCGTATGTTACTTGAAGGTAAGTTCATAACTGTTACCTTATCCTGTTAATATTAAAACTAATTCGCTCTAATCACTTAAACTGCCTCTTAAAGCATAAAACTTTTAAATCAATACGTAATGAGCTCTATTATTCCACCATTATATTCCACTTTCTCCAGTATCATAGAAATGGCTTCGCTTTTGGTGGTCATTATTTTTCTGACGTTAATGCGGCATGATTGTTCTCCATCGCTTGAGGCTGTATGTGTGTATGCTTTGAATTTGCATGATATTTGTTACTTAAATAACATTATAAACTGTCATTACAAAGTTATTTTTAAAATATTAGAAAAATTTATGTATTTAAAAACTGGCTAGGTTAACTGATAGCTAAAATGAACAGTATTCAACGTATTTATTGAAATAATTAATTAGATAAATAGTTTCATCACACTGACAAAATATTGAAATTTTTATATTCTACTTTCTTGGAATTATTTCATTCAGTGAAAGATGTCCGTTTGTTTGTGTTCAGATTTGATTTGTATCATCACTGAAATGAAATGCTTACGAAAACAAATTATTTTATTTTGAGATGCAGGTATTTTGATGCATTTTCTATAATTATGTTATTTGAAGTCTTAGCACTAGCTTCGAGTTCTGCTTCGTCATAAGAAAGTGAATATGTTACTTGAACCCGAAAGGGTTTTATAATTTGACTCGAAATAATAAGTACTTTAGTTTTCATGACCTGGCAAAATCCAGCTTATACCCAATGATTTTTTAGACAGCTGGAATATCCTGCGTAGATGTTAAAAAATGTAAAACAGATGAGTGTTGCAAATGACGCAAATAAAAAAAAAAAAGATGAAAGGTCGGAAGGATCAAGTACCCATAATCATTCCAAGGAAAATAGCAAAAATCAATCCAGAGAAGAAAAAAAAGAGCTCCCACTCATGGGAGCACAATCCCAAGAGTTCAGGATCGATGCCATCAACTGCTCTCCTTCTAAGACTCTTGCTCTCTGACTCCAGCTGGGGAATATCGACGGCGCCATCCTCTTGGACTGGAGAGAGTCCACTCTCCTCAACAACCTGGAGGCCGGAGCGAGAATGGGCACCCTCATGCTCGACGCCGCCAGGAAGGAGCTCTCCGATTTCCACAACAAGGTCCTCCCCGTCTGCGAACATTACGACAATCAGGGGCTTCTCTTTGTGGTAGGTTCCGCGTTTGCGAGTTCGTTGTCAGTCACTCGCCTTTAGTCTCCTGCCATTATTGGGATTATGAAGTGAATGTCAATTATATCATTGTAAATCTCAGAGTATTATTAATTACAAATGACTCTAAATCAAGGGGAAATATGTGTTATTTTTTCTATGTAGACAGAGATGGTATCATTTCAAACCAGGATATCAAAATTTGCAAGTCTTCAAATATTTTTTCGCCATGAAAAGAATTTTTATGATTGTTGGTTTAGAATGACAAAACACATAATGAATGAAAGGCGAATTTATAATCATTTTCCTCTAATACCATTCAATAATCAATTTACGAATCTTAGATTTGCCTTTGATAGATGGAGAGAGATTCAGATACTTATAGAATCTCTAAAATGAAAGAAATGTTCGTTTCTAACCATTTTTCGTAAGTTTCCATTTTGAATCGAGGGATGGAGAAAGTTAAAGTGACAGTTCGTGCTTTTATCTCTGATTCCTATTCCATTTCTGAATTCCTTTTATCAGGTATCTGGAGAGAGAAGTCAAGAAGATGTGTTCCGCGACGTCCAGAGAGCTCACGCCAAAATCCTGGAGCCCAGGACTTTGCCTCCTCCTTCCAGAGCATCTGTTGGTGCGCTTCTAAGTATATTCATTCAATGTCCCATTGTTTCCACCTTCTATAGTAGATTCACATCAACCGTGCATTTGATGTCTAGGCCAGTCCCTTACGATGCTCCTGATTGGCTGTTGATAAGCCAGTCACATGGCTATCAACCAGTCACAGGGCTGGAAACTCTCAGTCTCTCTCGAGAGTTCACATGGTCAGGATGTCTGTTCCATCTCTATGGAGGTATATGTTTGAAAAACGTATCCCTCAGGAGAAGAGGAACACACATCCTGCCTATGTGAACTCTCGAGAGAGACTGAGAGTTTCTAGCCCTGTGATTGGCTTATCCACAGCCAATCAGGAGCGTCGTAAGGGACTGGCCTAGACATCAAATGCACGGTTGATGTGAATCTACTATAGTATTCTGTTTCCTGCTTTTCTTATCATCAAACAATTCGTTTACTTATTCTGATCAACTATCCCACTAAAGTCAAGGTCCGGTAGTGTGACCTTGAGAAGTCGCACAATTAACAATTTGATTGATATTTGATACTGAAGTCGAAGAGCGTGTTAATTTTGTGTATCCATGCTAGGGTTCAAAATTTATCCACATATTTGTTTATCTGTTTGGTCAGTTATCTATCCAATTGACAAAAGAGTTAAACGAATAGAGGGATAAATGCGCAGCGCGTATGGATTAGGCGCATTTATCCATCGATCTGTTTATCTATTTTGTCAGTTATCTATCCAACTGTCTGACTGACCATTTGTTCACTCCTTCAGGGTCCTACAGAGAGTACCGGAACATGGTGTCCCTGGTGCAGAGCAAGGCTCTCTCCGCCTCTTCCATCAACATCAACCCGGAGGAATCGAAGCTCCCTCCCTGTCTCTTGTTCATGGGTGAGTGGCCTTGCAATGTGCGCTCGTGGAAATGAATACCGTTATTAGAACTGAGATACGCTTAGAGCCCTCATTTCACAGTCTTCAAAGACTTACAGCAATGGGAAAAGCTTGCAAATGACACATTTCCTCCGGCAATGTGCACGTTATCAAATAGGAAAAATTGAGGATAGATTCATACATACACACGCATATATATATATATATATATATATATATATATATATATATATATATATATATATATATATATATAATAAAAGGAGCCCATAAAAAAAACAAAATATAGAGCGAAAAATACTATATTTCAGAGACTGCTGTCTCCCTCTTCAGGTAGATGAATGAGAAAAGTTACAGAAAACCTTGTCGATGATATCTGAATCCCATGCTCCTTTTGAGATGATATCTGGGATTCAGCTATCATCGACAAGGTTTTCATTCAAGCAGCGCTTAAGAAGATTAAAGGAAGATTATCAGCGGGAGTGACCTTGACATAAATTGGCTTGCCTGTGGATGGACCTCTTGGTATAAATACCACCTTTTCTGTAACTTTTCTCATTCATCTACCTGAAGAGGGAGACAGCAGTCTCTGAAATATAGTATTTTTCTCTCTATATTTTTGGTTTTGGTGTTTTTATGGGCTCCTTTTATTAGATGGAATTCTGTTGTAACAGAACATTTTTACCAGTCATATATATATATATATATATATATATATATATATATATATATATATATTATACATTATTCTTTTATTTTTCAGTGTCAGTTTACAATAACATGGTTATTAATTCCAATATGAAATTTACCTAGAAGCAATTGAATGAAACCTTCTGCTCTTTTAGTCCTTTTATACTTTTTTTATTCATTCACATCATTTATATATATAGATGTATATATGTGTGCATATATATATATATGTGTGTGTGTGTGTGAATGAATAAAAAAGCGAAAAACTGACTTATAGAGAAAGAAGTTTCATTCAGTTATATCTAGAAATGAATAACCGTGCTATTGTAAACCGACATTAAAAAATATAAGAATACTATTACTCCTGTTTTTTTTCATCTGTCCATCTGCCTGTGGTGTTTTTGTATGGTAACACTACGTCCCGGGCTTTAGATAATTACGCTATGTGTAAGTTTTAGGTAAATAAAAGGATATCTGGTGTACATTTGCAACTGAAAAGTGTTTTAATAATTTACTGTATGCGAATTACACCGTTAATATTCGAAATAGGATATTACTATAATCGCTGAATGTAAGCTGAATGTACTATCTAAAGCCCGGGGACGCAGTGTTACCATACGCAAACACCACAGGCGGATGGACAGATGGAAAAAAACAGAGTATAGTTAACAACACATCAGACTTAATGTGACTTGTATTATTATTGAGCTTTGACCATCTGCAGGTGGGCCTGGCAGTGACAAATGGCGGCTGGTCAGCGGAATCACCTACCTCTACCCTGGGTGGGCTTGTGTGGGCGTGGGGCAGCTCCTGCGAGACCACGTGACCAGATGGAAAGAGGACCCTGAGTCGTATGGCGACCTGCCGGAGGAGAAAGTCCTCATGATTCAAAACCTCATGAAGAAGGGGGAGCTTGTTCCTCAGGTAAAGGATCCTTGGAAGATACGTATATTATTATTATTATTGTTGTATTTTTTTTGAGGGGCGGGGGTTCTATCACAGTCCTCCAATTCGACTGGGTGGTACTTATAGTG
Organism: Macrobrachium nipponense; assembly: GCF_015104395.2. Classification (NCBI taxonomy): domain Eukaryota; kingdom Metazoa; phylum Arthropoda; class Malacostraca; order Decapoda; family Palaemonidae; genus Macrobrachium; species Macrobrachium nipponense. The sequence continues at coordinate 7,687,081 of NC_061091.1, read as the reverse complement.
TAGTGGGGCTCCGGGTTGCATCCTGCCTCCCTAGGAGTCCATCAGTTTACTTACTATGTGCGCTGTTTCTAGGAGCCCACACTTCTGCATGAGTCCTGGAGCTACTTCAGCTTCTAGTTTTCCAAATTCCTTTTCAGGAATCTTGGGATCGTGCCTAGTGTTCCTATGGTTATGGGTACAATTTCCACTGGAATATCCCATATCCTTCTTATTTATATTTACTTATTCATTTTTTCCCTCTCTTTCTCTTCCACTCTGGTGTCCCATGGCATTGCGACATCAATTATTATTATTATTATTATTATTATTATTATTATTATTATTATTATTATTATTCAGAAGACGAACCCTATTCATATGGAACAAACTTCTAAAGAAAATGGTGTTCATTACAAAGAAGTAACAGAAGGCAATAGGGAATACAGAAAGACGAGATCACTTATTAAAGAAATATAAACAAATAGATAAATACTTAGTAAAAATGTAAATTACTAAAATACAAGAACTGTATTGGGGTAGTCCAAGCATGCATTTTCGCCTGAGGTTTGCACGACATCCTAGGAATGGTGTTATTCCACTCCAACGGTGTGAGGATTAAAGGACCTCTGGAACTTTAGGAGTTCGACAGCGAGGCACATTGACTGCGTACTGTGCTGCTGTGTCAGCGAATCTGGTTGCTCTCTCTCTCTCTCTCTCTCTCTCTCTCTCTCTCTCTCTCGGCAGATAAAGGGTGATCAGGGATCAATTGTGAATGTGAATGATCTCTGTTGAAATACAAGTTTGTTCTTACAACATCTTCCGCTCCATTAGCATTTATTTATGGTTCTTTTTCACAGACCACTCTGTCAACATTTTGAAGATCTGTTAACTGTTTTCTACTGTCAACTTTTACTCTTTATTTCAGGATCTCATCTTAAAGATACTAAAAGATCGTTTGGATGTATTAAGATCCCACGAAGGTATTGTCATCGTAGGATTTCCGAAGGACGTCATACAAGCCCAGACTTTCGAAGAGGAGGTAATCTTGCATCCTATACAGTAAAACTTAGTTTGTATGTAGATGCACGTATGTGAACGTATGTATGTATGTACGTGTGTTTATCTTAAACATTTTTATCGCTAAATAAAATCACTATTCCTCGGTAGCACAAAACATACTTTCAGAATAACATGTTTTTTTTTCTTTCTCAATAGAGCTATCTTTCAAATTTTATTTATATTACTCATCAGCCAAAAACCCTTTCAGATAAAAATAATCCCCATTTTCTAATACACTGTCATTTAGACATTCTAGAATTCCAGTCTCAAAAATTTTTTTTCCTTAACCATACGTGAATACTTTATTCGTGACATTCAGTATCTCAAAACATTATCTTTTCTATAGACAGTCTTCTCGCATCTCCGCAATGTTTGTCTCTTATCTAGCAACATTCCTTGACTTGCAGTTCCACCAAATCGCTCCCCTGCTGCTGATCGACTGCTCTGAGTTGGAGCTGGGGAGAAATCTCGGGAGGAGAGAGAACAGACTCGACGACAACGTGGCAGCCGCCAGAAGGCGTCTGGCCATCTACCGGGATGTCACCCTGCCCATGCTGAAGGCCTTCGATGAGAAGAATCGATTAAGAATAGTGAGTGAGCTATGAATTCTATCACTCGATGGCAAACAATGTATATGTCTCTCTATACATAAACACATAGTATATGTGTATAACTGAATCGAAAAAATTTGGAACGTAATGAGTATATAAATAAAGGCATAAGCCACGAGGGAAAGTGAAACAGTGGAGTGCTGCGAGATCTTTAGACTCAGGGTCCTTTACTTAGCTAAGTAAAGGACCCTGAGTCGAAAGATCTCGCAGCACTCCACTGTTTCACTTTCTTTCGTGGCTTCTACCTTTATTTACATGGTATATATATATATATATATATATATATATATATATATATATATATGTGTGTGTATACACACACACACACACACACACATATATATATGTATATATATATAGTGTGTGTAAGTAAAGTCGGTCAGGTGTGTGTGGTGTGTGTGTGTAGGGTAAGCAATTTTGCAAAGGATGTTTTAGAAAAGCCGGGGTTATACCAATACGATCTTTTACTCCTGAAGTATCTCATAACATGCATTTACTTAAATTATTTCAATGAAAGAGGTTCAGGTGGTCTATTGCAACTTAGAAATACCTCCAGTCTCCTGGCTCTATGTGTTTGCACTAGAATGTTTGTTCGATTTACCAAAGATGCCTCATTTCTGCTGGTAGGGGTGCTGCAGGGTGTGGCCTTATGGCCCTAATTATTTTCTGGACATCAGTTTCGGTACTCTTAATTTATTATGACTGTGTGGGTTCCTGCTACTGATGGAGATGATGTAGTCTAAGAATATTTGCATATCTAGTGCTGGTTTTAGTATTTATTAGGTTTCTTTAAATATTTAAGGGCAGTGTTGTTCTGCATCTTTAGGGCAGCTAAAGATTGGAGAAGCTGAAGACTCAGACTCTTTGTAGGGTGCATTAGGCATACCTGGTTAGTGACGATTCTACAAAAGATGTCTGCTTTGAAGACGATCTCATAGTCTATAGGATGTAGATCAATATACTATCTTCGTCATCCTCTTTGATGATCCCACTTTGGATATGAAATTCTTTAACTTTCTCATTTATTATGTTCTAGTCCTGAATGGAAGCTCTCCAGGTATTGCAGAGAATGGGTGTTTTTTGGTTTTTTTTTTTTCTACCTTTAAATGATGACTCTTTCCTCCAATAATGATCACTTTTTTTCTAGTCTCATTCATGAAGTACAGAGAAATGGTTTACAAAACATCTACTATTTTCTTGGCTTGTCAGTTGCTTAAATGGCTACAAAGATGTCTTCTATGTATTATCTGTAATAGATACTTGGTTTCTGGATCCTTACTAAAAAAATCTCTTTTCTTTATCAGTCATGCATGAGCTAGTAAAGAGAACACCAAGAGGTGCTTCCAGTGCCACTCGATCCACCTACCACAAAAGCTCTTAGAGTGGGACTATAAAGGGGCTCTTTTATGCACGGCATCAGTTTGTCTCTCATTAGCGCTTTCGGAATTGGGAAGGGGTCTGTGATAGATCTGTAGATGTTATTTAATGTGATACCGATAACTTCCTGGCCCTAGACCTTGTTCAGCATACTGTCCATGTCCAAGAATGCAATGTCCTCATCACCTTTCTGGTTTTAAGGCTATCGATGAATTGCAAGGCAAATTTCAAAGAATAACTTGAAGGCTGTATGATGCTACAACGTCATTTACGACTTTGGATTGCTACAGGAGATTTGCGGTGTTTCTTCTGGAACTGGTAATGTTGCTCAGGAAATCAGTTTCCAGTATGTATAGGATTAATCTCTTTATCTGGTAGAACTCCCTTTGCATGGCAATAAAGATGTTCCATAATGTAAAAGAAGAGGTTACATTTGCCACAACTACTGGAATGATCAAGGACACGATAGCCACAATACTGTTGATGGTTCCGTCAATAAGTTCTCGACTTTAATCGATGTCATGTCAGCATGTGGAACTATTGTCTTCAGGTCAGTGAACTCAGCCGTCAATGGGAGTAACTCCAGACACGCCCTTAAATACTAACAAGTACTTTCACCTGTGAGTGATACCTTCCGGGACGTGATAGGTCTCTGGGAATCGCAGATGTCTGGGCTGTGAATAGGGACCAGCGAAACTAGGACTTAAGAAAAGCGCCTGGATCGAGTAACCTTATCTATAAAGGCTTGCTGAGAACCAGATGGCGCTTACCCCTCAAAAACAGAAAAGTAATATGGTGAAATGTATATACGTAGATATGCTTACTCACGTCTTTTTTTATAGATACAGTTTATGGAAGATAAATAACACGTTCATATGAAAAACATAGGACTTAGATCATTCTTTCTCCTCCGCATTATATAAATGAAATAAACTGACTATTTCCCAGATTGACGGTGACGCAGACATCGAACAGGTGGAGCGTGAGGTGAAGAGAGCTATTTACGTCGAAACGCAGAATCTTGGGAGACGTTCCCACAGGTAGGAAGCCAGTCCAATTTTTTTTTTTACTCATGAGGACTCTAGCATGGAGAGAGAAATATAACTAATAATAATAAAGGTGGAACTAGTTTTTCTGGCAAAAATAATTCGTATCAAACAAAGAAATGTTTATAATTTTGGAGGACGTACCCCACAAATATCTTTATCTATGATTGCTTCATTAAATTCAGATTGTATTGTCATTCAATTTTTTTACTTGTATTGTGTTATATTTTTGGGTACTGCAAGATACCAGTGAAATCCTAAATATCTTACATAGGTACATATTTCTAATCCTTAAATATGCGAGTATTGGCTTCATGAGTTGTATTATTTTTTGTTACTGGGAGATACCAATGAAATCCTTTAATATCTTGAATATGTATGTTTTTTTTTATCATTGAATATACTGGCTTCATTTACTTTTTCTCCTTTACTGAACTGGATCTTTCCTAGATAGTCACCCCTTAGGGTTTTAACCCGTCACGAATCCACCTTTGCAGAGTGTTCATAGTTGATTCACATCAACCGCGTATATGATGCCTAGGCCAATCCCTTACAACGCTCCTGGTTGGCTGTTGATATGCCAAGCCAATCACAGGGCTGGAAACTCTCAGTCTCTCGAGAGAGTTCACACAGGCAGGATGTACGTTCCGTCTCTCCTGAGGGATACGTCTTTCAAAAGTATCCCTCAGGAGACGTGGAGCATACATCCTGCTTATGTAAACTCTCGAGAGAGACTGAGAGTTTCCAGCCCTATGATTGGCTAATCAACAGCCAATCAGGAGCGTCGTAAGGAACGGGCCTAGACATCAAATGCAAGGTTCATGTGAATCTACTATAGTACAAGGTCGTTGGGGATGACCGTAAAACCATAAACAGAAGACTGTAAATATCAGAAAGCTGACCCCCGAGAAATATTAGTCCTAGATAACAAACACCGAAAACCCTTGGGAGTCATTATCCAGGAAAGATCAGACGCAAAGGAGAGTTGTTAATACCTCCATCGACTTCTTTCCCATTCCATTGCAGACGCAAGGGCGAGGACATCCCCAGCCCCGACCAGGCCAACGGCAACATTCCCTCGGCGAACGAGACCGAGCCCGACGAGGACCGGTCTCTCTCGCACGACTTCAGCGACAACGACGTCGCGGAGAACGTGGCGCACGAGCAGCTGAAAGCGGAACTGGTCTGACACAAGCACGGTGCCACTGGACGTAGAAGGAAATCTGTGATAACTCAAACCTCAACCCTCGAAGTAGTCGTCTCCCGGGTGTTGATTTTTGTATCTATAGAGTATCAGCACTCGAAGAGGTCTTGCTTGTGTTGAGTTTTGATAGAGGAACATTAGCCACCTTGGGGGACAATCTGTTGAAAGTTGCTTGAATTCTGAATCATTTCTCGTTCGAATCTGTACAAAATGCGTCATTCCTAACTGGAGAGGAACAGTATTATGAGAAATTATGAGTTTGGGACCTATTTTTCTAAGGCTCCAATGGAGATACTATAGATAGAGATGGTCATATTTTTCTCGTCAACAGTTATGGAACGTGCGCAATTCTCCTGAGGTAGATCTATGGTCTTTAAGACAAACTATTCAAGCAAACTTCGAAGTATAGGAATCATGGCTGTACAACTGTTTAGGTGTAAGGAATTTAACTTAGTTTTAATTCTATCCTTGCTCATAGTATTTAACTTGAAATGTTTTCGACAGTTTTTTCTCTTCTTTACTTAGAAATTTGTAGCAGAGACTTAAACTCATGTGTTTTGACCGCTTTGTCTGATTACCAATACCGGAGAAGAGTATGTGTTAATTGAGCTGTTATGTTCCCTCCCATACAGACCTAAACAAGAATAGTCACAAGTCTGACAAGTGAGAACCATCCTTGTTTTAACGTTACATAGTTTTTCTACAATAAAATTTGCTTATGGTGTACTGTAGTTTACAGGGATAATGAATTGCAATTAAAAAAAACTAATTTTTGAACTTTATAAAACGAATTTCGTGTCACAAGATATATTCAAATTTTAAACAACTGGCAATATATTTGTATCCAAGAGCACTCAATCCTGGGAAGGAAAAATGACACATGAATTTATATGACAGGAGAGGTATAGTTTTGCAAGTCATCTTGATTCTGCCAGTGAAGAACACGGAGTTATTTCTCTACAAAAGAAGCAGATAAACTCAGCGCTTAGCGATTCTCTCAAATTCTTAGCCGAGTAGACGAAAGAGTTAACAAATGTAGGATACTTTAGACGTCCCCCCGCCCCTCCTCCCCCAACACATTGCCTTGTTAAATAATTTAATTATATAAATAAAGTGTCCCTTTGAAATGCAGCTTAGCATGAAGCTTTGTTGAATAAGTCAGAAATCTTTCCAAATGGGACTTTGTTTATGCGATTAACCTTGATAACAACTGCTGCTATTCATCGGAACGTTACTTGATAATAAACAAATAAATAAATACTAGGTGCCTCATGGTGACCTCGTATCGACTGTTCGCACTGAAGGCAGTTTTCATGAAGTAGATCTATGATAATTCTTTACCCAAATGCAATGGGTACTATATCTTTTATTTATATGTATATATACATATACAGGCACGAGAACTCCTGGACATTCGTGAAATAAGAAGCCAAAATGCCAAACTGCGAACGTTTCTGAATTAAAGAAGAAGCTCTAGCAAATCTTAAGCAATGATTATATTGATTTTAGTTTATGAGATGTAGTTTTGATGATATCGAAGGCCTCAAGTTCCACAGTGCAGGGAAAGAGAGTGGAAGAACGTTGATTTAATATTCTTCCATACAGAGACGGGTGGTATAGCAACGTAGTGTCTATTGCTAAGCAAGTCTAAAAAAAAGCAAGGAAGAGGAGAAAGGAAAAATGAAAAACCCAGTGTTAAAGATGGAAGGTTATATGAAAGGTGACAAGGGGTGACAGCCTTCAGAGAGCACACCCGAGTTGTGGTGGACACTGCACACAGGAAGGTCCTTAGTCAAAATTCAGCATAGAATGTTCTTTATGAAAAGAAACAAAGAAACGAAGCTTCCCTCAAGTGATTATTGTCTGGAGGAAATGTTCAATGAAAACTTGAGAATAGTAAAATCACGTGCGCAGTGCGTTTAATGTTAGATGACAAGGTCTTGCAAATATTAACTGTACACTGGATGTGAAAAGTCCTTGCATCGTTGAAAAGGCTCTATCATTATAACGTTCCACATATTGCAAAAGTATGACACACACATATACAGAGGTGCTAGACTCTTGAATGCAAAAACAAAATGGAAGAACTTTGCTGATCAATTCTGATTGCCATTAGAACGTGAAGATGTTCAGAGTGGACAGATTGTCCAGAAATATTGAACAGTTCTCTTCATACAACTAAGATCATAAAAAGTATCCTGCAAGATTCTTTATATGAAACTGATGCTACAAAAGAAGGTGATGCCTAAAAGAACGAGACGTTCTTCAGATAAGTGATAATATATCGACAAGTGTAACTGATACGGCCACATTCTCGCTCGATTCTAACATTATTTATCACTTGTAACCGAGTTTCAGACAACAACAAGAAGAATGAGCGAAATTGAAGTACAAACTATGGGAACATGAATATATATGGAAAAGGTGAAAAGTACGAAATTGCTCGGATACTCGATCGAGGTACTAAAATTTCATTTCAAAATATAAAAAAAAAGTCCAAAAAAGGCTCGCTCAATCACGGATTCATTCGGACTGTCAAAGATTCGACCTTACTATATCACCAGAACTTGTAGCAAAGCATTCATTGATTCTGCAGCTGAGGGAGGAAAGGGTTAATTGCTAGATTCTGAATAGTACGCCATAACATTTCTATAAACCTTAGGGGGAGATTTTAAAAATAGTAATTCCTTTGAAGATGATGTAGCAGAAAGTAAGTTCTTCAGGGAAAGGTTGTAATTTCTCTTCTGCACTTTTTACACTGTTTTCTACAGAATACAGTATTAGAATTTCAGTGTTATTGTCAAATCCATAGAATGCAAAACTTCTAGAACGTTTAGACAAATGAATATGATAACAAGCTGTACGAGTACATGTGCCAAAATTTCTATCCAGTGAGAGGAATTTTAGCCTAACAGAAAACAAGCTCTTTCTCAGGAGATTCTTTTACCCAGTGTAGCACCTTCTCTTAAGTCTCCTCGTTTCAGGCAAGGCCCATCAAATACACTCTATGTATATTTAAAGAACCTATGCTCTGTTTTTTTTTCATCTGTCCTCCAGCGTGAGGTGTTTGCGTATGGTAACACTGCGTCCCGAGCTGTAGATAGTTACATTCAGCTTACATTCAACAATAATAATAACCCTATTTCGAATATTAACGGTGTAATCCGCATACTGTAAATTATTAAAACACTTTTCAGTTGCAAATGTACACCCAGATATCCTTTTATTTACCTAAAACTTACACATAGCGTAACTATTTAAAGCCCGGGACGCAGTGTTACCATGCGAAAACACCACAGGCGGATGGACAGATGGAAAAAAACAGAGTATATAGGTTTCAGGGGAAGATTTCTGAACGAACACCTAAGCTGCATAGGCTTGTTCACTTGTTTTTGATCGCGTTTTTTTTTCTTTTTTTCGCACAGAATTGCGTAGTAGCAAAACTTCCCGTGATTTTAGAATGGCCTGGAGAGGGAAGAACAGGGACTGATTATGAAAATTATAAGTAGTGGAGTTCTAGCGTTGTTTCTGCTTTGAGACCAATAGGATCATTAAATCGCTCGTGTTTCCAATGACATATGTCATGCGTTCACGCATTCATGATTTCCTATCAAGATAATACAGCTTCCCTCCCTAGGCAGTAAGTCACGACGTACAACAATGCAGGCGGGAAAATTAAATCAATCAGTCTGTACACCATTGCATAACTTTTATAAAATCGTAAACACTTTTAAGAAGAAATGTACGAATTTCATGAGCAACAACTCCCAAGAAAAATATAGGTTACATGTTTCTTTGTATTCATTTTAAAGGTGTCAACAATAAATAATTAAATATCCCCAACGGTGTCATTTCGAGTACAGGAAATTAGCAATCAGTGCAAAAATTATTTTTTACCTCTGAAGAAAAATTTGTCTTTATCTGTCATACGCCCTTTCTTAGTTATACACATTTCTAAAAGCACAAGAAATGCCTATAGTTTTATGGGAATCCCAATCAATTTATTTTTACTCTTATGTTAAACATAGTTTTAGGTAAAACTTTAAATTTCATATGTGATAACCTTACAACGCAGAAGACACGTCTTTTATGTGTAGCATATTTCCATGAGTCAAATCTTTAGGGGTAACAGTAACATAAAAGTATAGAAATAAACACAAGGCTCTCGAATACAGTTTTAGTATGATGTATCGTGCCTCCTGAGATTGAGTGTCTAACTCCGCGCTTGTTTGATAAGGAGAGTGAATTTTGTTTAGAAGCGAATAATACGACTTCAAGAAGAAGGACGACTCCTAAATCCACTTCTCGAATTTGAAAATATGAAGAAAATATCAACGTTTCAACAGAGAAGAAGATATATCATCACTCAGGCTTGAGGACTAAGGTTATGAAGTTACGAAATTGGTATGTAAGTAATTAGACCGGGAAAAGCTCAGGCCTTACGTCTTCAAGCATGGAAAATTATTTCTATGGGAGAACATACGTACGTCACTTGATGAAAACTATTCACACTTTCATTTTTAGATAATCTGTAAATATGTTGATGTATTGAAAAAAGGAACTGAATATATTAGTTTCCCTCTCCACAAAAATGACAATCTTCCTTCAGTGTTGTGTTAGTGGAATCGAACTGAAGAAAATTGCTTCCAAGGCAAAAGGTCAGTTACTTTTCTTCTGGTCTTTCACGGCCAGTTGGGAATCGGTGCTAAAAGTCAGGAAAATCGGATTTCGTGAGACTCAACGTGACGAAATCTTACGAAAAATGGCTGACAGGACAAACAAATCATCATCCCCTTGAATACAAATCGTGAGTAGTAAAAAACACATCCAAACATATACGCATACACAGATAGATATACGTATATTGTATGTATACTTCGTCTGGGTGAGGGCCCGTGAATTTAAACAAATGTCACCATGACTCTGCTATGAAGAAAAGCTTTACACCAAGGTTCCAGAATCTGGATAAATGTTTACAAAGATTCTTGTCAGGCTAAAAACTGTGGATGGTTCGGTTATGAGAAAACTGACTTTTTCATTTTGACATCGCTTGTAACAAAGTCTGTTTCCACCCTCACTTCAACAGAAAAGGCATTAGTCTGGTATTTCTGTAACATACAGACGAAAATTCTGTATTGTGGTAATAAGGAAGTAGGCGAAATTTTTTATTTGTTATTCCAACTTTTATTTGCTTAGTCTAATTGCCATATGAGCGACAAAGTTGTTACAGGGAAGTTGTATGGCAATTCGTATGTGGATGTAAGTATTTAGAAAACTTAAGGAGGAATGATGCAGCTAATGTTAAAACATGTCTTTTTAAATTGTTTTATTCTCTGGATATTGACACATTTTGGCCAAGAATTTGTACTTACGGTTTCATCGCTATTTCAGACATTGCCTATACTCTTTCTGGTCAAACATTGTTTTTCAAGAGCCACCATCACGCATTTCTGAATCTATATCAATAATGCAAGTCAACGCTCTCATCTGGAGGTAGTTTGAAGTGAAGTGTTATTTTGGCATCTACACACATTCATTCCTTTATCTTAATCCATTCACATCAAACACTGGACTACTTTACTTGCTTGTCATCTTTTCCGCGTTTCTTTCCTTGATTGATCCTCTGTGTTAAAAGAACATTTCGTTGTTTGGTTTAACCTTAAAAACGCCATAGAGAGAGATGTCGTCAGTACTCAATTGGTAATGTCATGAAGGGAAACGTCTTTCAGTTTTAAAGAACATTCACGAGTCATGTTATAAAGAGAAATGTATGTTAGCCTCAAAAGAACTATTTCAAGGGGAATCGTTTTATGAAAGGAAATGTTCGTTAACCCTTTAGAAATTATGTCAGTAACAAAGAATGTTCGTTAACCCTTAAAGAATTAAGCCAATAACAAAAATGTCCGTTAATCCTAAGGGAATCATGTCATGAGAGAAATTTTTAATAATCCTAAAGAATTTGTTACAAAGAGAAATATTAACCCTTGGACAATTATGTCATTTATAGGAAAGTTTGTCAATTAATATGGAATTGTGTCACAAGAAGAGAATGTTAAGACAGGGAAAAAGGAATACTACTGATCAGGTTTACCGATGAGATAAATGAATCCATCATTTCTGATTTAAGAGATATATGAGTCTTAATAAAAAGAGATTTACAGATATCTTTTGAAATAGCACCCGTGTGTTTCAGTACCCTCTTCAGCGAAAATATTTTGATTATTATGCATTTGTATTACCAACTTTACAAGGATACTTTATTCAGCAATTTTCTTATTGACATTTCAAAGTTTGGTCTGCGTTTTTAGAAAAGAGGTTGCTAATTGATTAAAAAAAGAACAAAGTATTAATTCATAAAAAAACAGTAGTTGTAAAACAGCAAAATGAATTTCATTTGGGCTACAACTGTCCTGCTCGAGTTCTGTTTAGCCTTTATACTTCTTCTTCTTATTCTGAAAATGATACTAAGTGAAATTCATCTTGAGCAGTTTAGAAAATATGTCCTAATCAGAGGAACCTCTTTTGTGGAAGGACATTCACAATAAAATAAGAAGCTTGTGTTATGTTTGTAAGTATTTCCTTCTGGACGGAACTCAGACGGAGTTTTTCCCGTCTTTGATGAGACTGAAAAGTCTGACTCAGGATTATATGTAAAGTAATAACAACGCATGATTATTCCCACGAGAGTTAATGCATGTGGAACTTAAATTCACACGATCTTCCTTGGAACTTGGCCTAACTAGTGAAGTCTTGAAGATGAAGAGGCAGGATGCCTGTGCAAATGAAAGGTTAAACAGAATGTCACATTGAAAGCAAGTTGTTTGATCCTCGGCAAACAATTGAGAAATATAACGCGCAGAAAAATCCTCTGTCTATTCTTTCTCGTGGATATCGGTCAGTTTTGAACATTCGTGTTTTCTGTAGAAATTTCCGAATGAATCAAGTGTGCCCAAATATTTTGGAAGTAAAGGTTTCATCTTGCATTTTAGGACAGGCTGTAATACATTTACTAACCGAAGGTACAAATATTTTCTATTCTTTATCAAGAACACGATCGTCACTTGATGTCTTTAGTTTCATGGTGCGTGAGGATTATTTATTGTACATCATCCTCAGATGTTTTCTGAAGTATTTCTTTCTCCTATTCTTCCCAAAAGACATTGCGGTGTAGCCACGTAGAAGGTCAAACATGGAAAAACGAAGTCAGACTGAGTTAAGGAAAAGTCATATAAGCACGTAAAAAAAAAAAAAAAGAAAAAAAAAGTCGCTAATCATTTTAACGAGAGAAGTTTTTTGAACAAAGATGCATTGGAATTAGAAAATCAGTTTTAAAAAAACAAATGTAAAATTTGGGATGAAAATAATAATTATTTTTTTTAAGTAAATCATTGATGGTAAGGCTTCGGGTCAGCCCTGAATAAACAAGCCTGGACGATTCTTCAAAAGTAAACAGAATATTCGATTTACTATTTCAATGATTCTGTTTCAGGATGTATCATTTTTTTTTCAAATATTCTTCGAAAAAAATCCCAAATGTAATCCAGACGTGGATTTCACACTGAAGTCTTGGTAAGAATTATCAGTTTTAAGAACTGCAAAATTTTGAAAAACTTATCTGAAAGTTAAAAACACAGTAACCCACAAATCGTATATGAATCACAGTCAAATGAACGATTTCAACATGGAACTAGTAGTCATATATATATATATATATATATACTATATATATATATATATATATATATATATATATATACTATAAAATATATATATATACATACTATACATATAGATTTATATTTATATATATATATATATAATATATACATTACACACATATATATATATAATATATATACATATATATATAATATATATACATACATATATATATCATATATATATATATATATACCTATAGATATATATATATATATATATATATATACATATATATATATATATTACAGGAAGACAGTGAAACGAGGCATTTCGAGCAATTGCCTGGTTTCAGTTAATCTGCTTAACAAACAAACAAACACACACACCACACATTACACACACACACATATATTATATATATATATATATATATATATATATTATAATATATATATATATATATCTATATAACATATATATATATATATATATATACATACATATATATATATAATATATATATATATATATACATATACATATATATATTATATATATATATATATATATATATTATATATATATATATAGATATATATAATTACCAGGAAAGACAGTGAAACAGGCATTTCGTGAATTGCCTGGTTTCGTTATATGCTTACAACAAACACACACACACACATACACACACACACTATATATTGCATAATGTTTCAACCAACACTTCAAAATTAGTTTCTCAATATTATTATTATTATTATTATTATTATTATTATTATTATTATTATTATTATTATTATTATTATTTATATAACATGTATATATATATATATATATTATATATATATATATATATATATATATATATATATATATATATATATATTGCATTACGTCTCAACCTCCAACACTTAAAAATTATTTTCTAAATATTATTTTTTATGTAAGTCTAAAATCTTATCTGCGACATGTCCTAAGAAGAGGGTGGCAAATCAAAATAGATTGCAACTCAATGGAGATCTGCATACTTTATAAAGACAAATCCGTTATGGAGCGTTAGCAACTGTCGCTAGCCATCAAAGCAGCTGTTCTACCTTCCCCCCTGCCCTCTGCTTCATGGATTTAAATGCAATCGCTTTTAAAATTCTTGATGATGGATATACATTGCTCTGAAAAAGGCGGTTGGTTGTCGTACCATTAAATGTGGGCTACACATCTCGGACACTCTTGACTTCGCAAAAAAAAAAAGGAGCAGAATGACGCGGAAGACCCAAAGAAAGGAAGAGGGTCGTAGCGTCGACGTTCTGAATAAATTCGAACTGAACAATGGGACCTCCGAAGGTCGTGGCAGGGCATGAGATCGACAAATGGACCCACATTGCAGTCTCAGTGCTCGCCGAGTGAGAGGAGGACGAGCATCAATCCTCTACTCCAGGTGGAAAGTTTAGGTCTTGTGATAAGACGAAACGTTATCTTTCGTCGACATTGCTTCCTGAGAGGACGACTATGCCGAGAGTGGAATGAAGTAGCCAAGTTATCAGACACAGGTATTATTGATATTTATCTTATATTGCTTACAAAATGTGCTTCGCTTAAGAACGTATTCATTAACGATGTTGTTAAGGAATTGGCTCAGTTGCAATAAGATAGGCGAGTGCTTATATAGTAGGGGTCCAGATTGACGTTATAACCAATGGTAATGGGATTCTGGAAATGCAGATATTTTGAAAAGGTAAACTTTAAGGAAAGCGCACATAAATAGAGAAAACGAGAGATAATCGGACAACCCGATATTAACACGCACAAACACACACACACACACACCCACATATATATATATATATATATATATATATATATATATATATATATATATATATATATATATATATACATATAAATATATATATATATATATATATATATATTAATATATATATATATATATATGGAAGGATATAAATAAAAAGATACTTGGAGAGAGAGAGAGAGAGAGAGAGAGAGAGAAACATAATCTTCCTGGACTGGGATTCAGTTACCTAAGATTGTCACCAAAGTTATATATATGAATTCATTACGAACTATAACCTAATGATAATACATTCAGTGTTTGCCCAGTTTAAAACTTTTCCATCATGGCATGGCTTTCCTCTTATATTATTTCACAGAGATATAATGCCTTGCTTTTGTCTTTCACAAAATTTATTAAATAACAAAAATGTAAAGTAGATCATAGTATCTTTCATTGGTATAGAAGTTGTTATATGGTTCGAAAAGGCTACAAGAAATACCCTGGTACTATTCAGCTGGGATTCAGTTTATTTTTACATTTTATTTATAGTAAGATTGCTATTGAAGGAGAGACCTGATCTTCTTGTTAACCTTCATTCAACTGTCGTTATCTCTTTACTTGTTCGCTGTCTCAGTTGGGTAAGCAGAATTTGGGAACACAAGTGTCGCTTTAGAACGCGATTCCATCCTATCTAAACCTCCATTTTGAATCATAAGAAAATCGGTTCTTCATCTGAATCCTCACCTCTCGTTGGATTTTGAGGTAGTCATTCAATTCTTTGTTAAAGGGTATATTCTTCACTGACTCTTTGGCCTGTCCAATAGACATTTTCCCCCTTGCAATGACTGCCCAGATTTTTACGGCTCTATCGTTTTGTTCAAATGACTCCATTTCGGTGTTCATGTTTATTTTTTATTTAGATTAGACCTAAGTTGGATCAATTCATGCTAGAATTTCTGAATCGCGGATGAAACCCTCATGGGATGTACCATACAGCTGATATTGTGTGGAGAAAGATTAAAAGATTGTGATGATGGAAGCGAGGCAATAGTTAGAATAGGTGAATGTGAAAGAGTGAAAATGTGAATTTGAAGCTAAGAAAAGGCAAAGTGGAAAGTTGAAAGACTTATTATGGGCACCTATCCAGATGTTTATCAACAGTGAATCAAACACCCAACTCAAACACTGCTATTCATTCACCTGTCTCTCACACTCACTCTCGCACTTCCTGGATATTAAACCCCTTCCTTTTCAATAACAGTTCCACCACATCTGTCTAGTACTTACTAGACCCTCCTCACCTTCTTCCTCCTGACACTTCAGTATCACACAGTCTGTTCGTCGAACTACCGTCATACTCTCTCTCAGCATCATTAAACTCTCTCGAGAAAATCTGGTCAATCTTTACTCTTATCATTTTTGCCACTTCCCTTTTGCATTTTCTCAACTCCAAATTCAACATTGACTCTTTCACATCCACTTCTAACTAATGCTGCTTCGCTTCCATCATCGCAATCTTTTAATTAATCTTTCTCTATGCAATATCAGCTGCATGGTACATACCAACACCCTCCACACAGCATTCACAATTCAGTCATAAGCTATTTGTAAAGCCAAGTATGCCTCCACCTTTTCTCCTAACTATTCCCTACAGTACTAGATCCAGACATAGTCTCCACCTTTTCTCCTAACTATTCCCTACAGTACTAGATCCCTTCTCAAATCTCAATACTCCTGGCATTTGTCTTAGTTTCCGAATCATACGCTTACAATACACCTTCCCCATTATGCTATAACATTAGGTCTCTACAATTCTTACTATCTCCTCTGTCATCTTTCCTCATAACGAGGAACAATTATGCCGCCTCACTCATTCGTTTGGAACCTTTCTGACATTCAGACATACCTTGTACATTTTGTTTATCACTGTGCACTGCATCTGAACTATAATCCCTTCAATTATTTGAGTCTTTTTATTCTTTAACATCTTCTTTGCCCTTCTCACACTTTCAACGATAATTTCCTCAAGCTTTCCGAAAACTTACAGTAATTCTTCATCTCTTATGCCACTCAGCTCTGCTTTTTTTATTCTAAAGCTTTTAAAAAATCTTTAGCATACTCACCCCATTGACCCAGGACTGCATTCAGAAAATAGCATCCATTTTCATCATTTATTTTGAGATTCATTTACTCAGTAATCATCCTCTCTGCATTCACTTTCCTATACAAAACCTTGCAGCAGCTCTTTCCCATATCCATAACGCCACTTTCAGCGCTTACCCTCTTTTCCTCTTTTATTTTTTACTGGTTACCTTCCCTATCTCTTCTCATTTATGATCTTTCCTTTTGTTTTGCCACTGCATCTCATATAATTTTTTGGTACTTTACTTTATGTTTATTCGTCTCACACGTACCACTTCTTTCAGTGTTCCCAATGTCTATGACCAATAACATTACAAGCGGACTCTGTCACTTAGTCTTGGTGAGCATATTATAGTTTTTAATGCTCCGGCAGCCATCAGGAATAGAGGTGTGATTATCACTGGCTTCAGGAAAGGCAGCCTATCTTAGAATCATGAGAGTATTTCCCCATTCTAAAGGGTCCCACATACCTTCCCTAGGCATCTCTCTGCTTTGAGAACGCTTTATATGTGTTCCCCAAAGCCACGGGCTATTCCTAGGCCAGAAACGTCCTGGTTCAACTGCTAGTTACTTCGTAGTATTGTACAGAAGCCCACTGACTTGAGAAATGTAGAGGCTATTGGACTCAAGAGAAATGGGCTCATGTGGAATTTAGTGGAAGTCTCTCTTCCAAGGACTTCACAACTTCCCTCCGTCGTGTCTTAACCTAATGGTGCATTGGACACTTGGTCATTAGTCAGTAGCTGTTGGTATCAAACATGTTCAGTAAGGACAGGGAAAAATAACCTCATCCTAAAAAAACTAATTGGGAGTATACACACATA
The DNA here is from genome assembly GCF_015104395.2 of Macrobrachium nipponense. Classification (NCBI taxonomy): domain Eukaryota; kingdom Metazoa; phylum Arthropoda; class Malacostraca; order Decapoda; family Palaemonidae; genus Macrobrachium; species Macrobrachium nipponense. The sequence continues at coordinate 7,669,385 of NC_061091.1, read as the reverse complement.
CACACACACACACACACACACGCACACACGCACACACGCACACACACACACACACACACACATATATAATATATGATATATTATATATAGATATATATATATATATATTAATATATTATAATAATATAACACAATTAGGCTGCACACAGTAAGAAAGCAAGATTGACGGACACGTATACAAACAGACAGACAAACTGGCAACCAGGAAGTAAGATACCATAGTAAAATGAATATAGCATCTAAAGTATGATAAAAGATAGACTAAGAATATTCCAAGTGAGGGTTACATGACATAACCCTCAGCGCCCTTAGGCACACACAAAAGACCTGGCATTATGCCCAGAGGAGGATAAGGTCGCCCGCAGAACATAAGTCGGCTGTCCGAGTGCCAGCGTACGTAAAGATTGGAATTAGAGCCAATTGGTTACATCCGGACTTTCTCTAAGAGAGAACGCCACCTGACAGGCTCCGTGACGTCATCGGTCTGTGTGTGTATGTGTGTTTTTTTTTTTCACTCAAGTTCGCCTCCGGATCGCGGAGAAATTTGGCTGATGTATCACAGGATTGATAGTATCATATATTAAGCTATATCATGATCAAAGCGCTGCATATGACAAATCGAATGATAAGCTCGTGTCTTGAGAATTGATTACACTCCCATCTTCCTCTTACCGCGTTATCTACATCACTGGTAACCTTATTATCTAATAATTGCTTATGATGCCACCTGTGGTCTGTAAGTGGCTACTCACCTTCATGACCGGGGCATATGATGTTTGACATCATCATTAGCTATCGCTAGCCTAACCTTGGTGACAGAGGTATTGCTGACTAGTGGTAGTCATTCACTGCGAAAACTTTATTTGTGTTAGTAGAAAGCCCATGCCATGAATACTGGAAGTTTTCGATAGAAGAGAGAGAGAGAGAGAGAGAGAGAGAGAGAGAGAGAGAGAGAGAGAGAGAGAGAGAGGTTTTCTTTGATCAATGAATATAAAAACGGAGACGTAAAGGATAACATTACTGAAGAACATCAAATGAAAAACTAATCTTATTGATGTTGAAATATTTTCATGTAAGTTTTTCGTCGACATTTATTTTATAAGACTTCATTGATTCATTTCCAATACCTGACCAGGCATCAAATCAAGATAATATACGTGCTATGATGAAACGCAAACTGAAAGCGCATTTTTGTATGCAGACCGTAATAATAACAATAATAATATTTTGGTAGAAGACCCTCTTTTAGACAAATGCTGTTAAAAAGAATGGCAGAATTAAGCGAGTTGGATTTTATATGTTGTTTTTTCTATTTTCCTTACAATTCGCTTCTCAGGCTCAGCGATGTTTCTGGCTAGCTCAGAAACATCTCTGAGCTTGGGAAGCGAATTTTAAGGAAAATAGAAAAAACAATGTATAAAATCAACACGCTTAATTCTGCCATTCTTTTTAACAGACTAATAATAATAATAATAATAATTTTACAACTGCAAGTTATAAATCGTGCGCTGGGCCCTGAACGACCTTTTATTTGTCACAGAATAGAATAATTTGACGAAGCTGTTCGCAATAATTTACTCCAGCAGCCATATTTCAATATGAAGGAGATAGATCACGGGAAAATGCATTAAGACATGCGAGCAGAATAGAAATATCTATGACTGAAGATAATAAAAATTACTTTCTCGAATACAAATATATAATATATCTATAATATATATATATCTAATATATATATATATATATATATATATATATATATATATATAACTGGTCAGGTCGGCAAGGTGACCTCGTCGTGATTAGGGTATCGCGGGTTCGTTTCCCTCTACCGGAACTTCATGATTTCTTTATATTTCTTTGAAGTTAGAGCTGAAGGCTTTGTAGTGATAAGCGTATCCAAAAATGAGCAAAGAATCTGGGAAGTTAAGAGGGCACTGTGGCTATTACAATTACACACACACACACACACACACAAATATATATATATATATATTATATATATATCTATATATATATATATATATATATATATATATATATAATAAAAGGAGCCCATAAAAAACAAAAACCAAAATATAGAGAGAAAAATACTATATCTCAGAGACTGCTTTCTCGCTTCTCAGGTAGATGGATGAGATAAGTTTCAGAAAAGGTGGTATTTATACCAAGAGGTCCATCCACAGGTAAGCCAATTTAGGTCACTGCCGCTGATAATCTTCCTTTAATCTTCTTAAGCGTTGGTTGAATGAAAATCTTGTCGATGACATCTGAATCCCATGCTCCTTTTGAGATGTTCATTACCTGCCTCTGTTTAATCAAGGCCGATTCCATCATTTGACTCTTGTACCAGCAGTTGCTGCTATAAATTATACGTGACAAATTTCAGTTCATTTCATGGTTATGTTCATTTATATGGTTGAAAATAGGCGAGTTCTGTTGTCCATACCTAACTGGCCGTTAATGTTGTATTAATCTCTGGGGAAGTGATTTTTCTGTAAATCCGATGTAAGATTGGTCACAGTCCAGGCATGGGATTTCGAAAATGCCTGTGTCCTTGGGGATGTCTTTTGTTGGATGTTAATCAGGGATTTGGCTAAGGTGTTTGGGTAAGTAAATGCAAAAGGGTTAGATTTTCCTAGGGTCAGGAAATCTGGGGAACAAATTTGTAAGGCTCTTAAGAATAGGTTGCTGGCTACGCCTATCTTGATAGGAATGTCGTGATAGGAAAGATAGGACAAGGAATTTGAACTAATTCGTAAGCAGCTTTCGTCTTTAAAGTATCCTGACCATATAATTGAGAAAGAAATTCACAAAGCAAACGTAATTTTCTACCGACCCCCTGAAGACAAGACCAGAGACACCCAACAATAAAATAAAAATAAAACACCCGGAGAGGATTAAGACTGTGACCCAGACCCTCGGAAAATCTAACCCTTTTGCATTTACTTACCCAAACACCTTAGCCAAATCCCTGATTAACGTCCAACAAAAGACATCCCCCAAGGACACAGGCATTTACGAAATCCTATGCCTGGACTGTGATCAATATTTCATCAGATTTACAGGAAAATCACTTCCCCAGAGATTAATACAACATAAACGGTCAGTTAGGTATGAACAACAGAACTCGCCTATTTTCAACCATATAAATGAACATAACCATAGAATAAACTGGAATTTGTCACGTATAATTTATAGCAGCAACTGGCGGTAAAAGAGTCAAATGATGGAATCGGCCTTGATTAAACAGAGGCAGGTAATGAACATCTCAAAAGGAGCATGGGATTCAGATGTCATCGACAGATTTTCATTCAACCAATGCTTAGGAAGCTTAAAGGAAGATTATCAGCGGCAGTGACCTAAATTGGCTTACCTGTGGATGGACCTCTTGGTATTAATACCACCTTTTCTTTAACTTATCTCATCCATCTACCTGAAGAGCGAGAAAGCAGTCTCTGAGATATAGTATTTTTCTCTCTATATTTTGGTGTTTTTATGGGCTCCTTTTATTAGATGGAATTCGGTTGTAACAGAACATTTTTATAGTCATATATACATAATACTAGATAATAAGACTATAATACCCCTATTACATAGATACATTAAATAATATAATAATATATAATATTATATATATATAATCATATATCATATATACATATCTGTGTGGGCACATGCGTCAGTCCTTCGATCAGTTTGATTTCTTAAGAAAACAACGAAAGATTCTGGAATTATGTTAACCAACAGTAAGTCAAGTGAGACCGGTTGATGTACGCTGGTAAGAATGACGTCTAAAGAACCTTCTACTGAGGTGACTTTAGCAGTAACATGAACTCAACATTTTGAAGTTAGTAAAGTATGAAAGGTCAGCAGCCTGACATTTGTGAATACCTGCGTCGTGAATACACGAGACTTACTATTTTCTGAGGGGGGCGGGGGGAATGTGATCATGGATTTTATATATTCAATTGTTAATCAGTTATGGGAATGTCTCGATTAAAGATGTCGTTTACATATAGGGATCTTAAACCCGTCCAGAAAAATCTTTCTTTTATTAGTCTCTCTCTCTCTCTCTCTCTCTCTCTCTCTCTCTCTCTCCTCTCTCTCTGCAATGCCAAAACAATGGATAACGTGATATGTGTCACAATATTTAGTTCACGTTGTCAAAATGAATCCATGACTATAGAGATATGAAAGGAAATTTTAAACAGATCTTGGTCCAACATATATTTCCGTTAAAATCATTATGAAATTACTAATTGTTAAGTTCTTACAAAATGTCTGTAACGTCGATAACAAGCCAAGAACGGAATAAATCATGCTATTGTATGGAACTCACGACAGAAAACCACTGTGAGGAAACTGCATAAAACATGCCTTCAAATTTTATGAGATAATATGAGAGGGGTTATCTTTAAATCAAAGTTACTTCTGTTAATCTTGAGGTATCTATTTTTATAGCTTAGAAACGTTAAACTTAATCCCGATTGAAGAGTAGGTACCAAGAATACGGACATTTGTCGTGCTGTAAGAATAAATTCAAATCGGTTGTGTTTTGAAAGTGCATTAAAAACGTTAAAATTTACTGTCTCCTCTTCGGGTGATCAAATGAAGAGGTACCCAGTTGGTCTTGTAAACGCAGTGAATTTTCACGCTTTTAACATATTTCCAGAACACGTCTGATTTTTATTTACCAAGAACGATTATCAGTTCTGAGTATATCTGAATTCTGTCAGACTTTTATGTTCCCTACTCCACTTCTATCTGTCATAAATACTTATTAGTTCCTCGTTGGACGAGTAGATTTCGCGCTCGGCTACCAATCCGGTGGTCCGGAGTTCGATTCTCGACTCGGCCAACGCGGAACCAGAGGGGTTTCTTTCTGATGATAGAAATTAAATTCTCGATATAATGTGGTTCGGATACCACAATAAGCTGTAGGTCCCGTTGCTAGGTAACCAAGTAGTATCTAGGCAAGTAAAAATATCTAATCCTTTGGGCCAGCCCTAGGAGAGTTGTTAATCAGCTTAGTGGTCTGGTCAAACTAAGATATACTTAACTTTAACAGCTTATTCGCTCGTATTCTTTCTTTGCCAGAGACAGAAAACGAATGAGGAAGATGGCAGCGGACTTCCTGGACAGTAACCTTCTTAATCCGACTGCGCCTTCAGAGATATCACTAAAAGAGGCTAGACTGAGAAGGGTCCACCTCGGGGAACGAAATAAGTGGAGGCTCAGCCAGAACGAGGCAGAAACGCAAACGCAACAAAGAAAAGTCTTGTCCTGTTCTTTACGTAATGGACGTCAATCTGCCAACAACAAAACCGACCTCGCCGGAGATCAGCCACCCGGACGTATTCTAGAGAGCTCCGACGAGACATTCTTGAAAGGCGTTCCTATACAGGTATTGCTGCACAGCACAAATTTACGACAGATGCAAAAAGACCTCATGAAATACGACATGAATATAGACACGTATTGCAAAGATGTACTGAGTGAGAAAATGAGACTGGGAATAGAACACCTGAGCAACCCTTCTGTCTCGCTGTCCGTTATAGAAGAGGATAAAGAAGCGCAGGCGGACGTCCTGATCACAGGGGAAATGAAAAGAAATGAAAACGTGACGACGTCCGAAGAACCATCAGGTGAAACACCTTTATACCAAGACAGCTGTGGCAGGAACCTCTCCTACGCTCAGAAAAACCGTTTGTACGGATTGCATTGTTTTTTCAATGCGAATTCGAGAAGAGGCGCAAAGAAGGAGGACAAAATACTTTTAGTAAGAGAGAGCACTTCAGAACTGGACCTGCGCCAACAGAGGGATTCGCCGCCAGCCAGTCACGGCAAAAGAAAGAACGAGCTGAGGTACTTTCTGGTCAAACGAATCCAGAATCTGTGGCACAGATGGTTGAAAGAGAAAAACAAGGATGCGATACCGGTGGAAGTTTCCGCACCTGAGAACAAGAAGACGAAGAAGAAAAAGAAGAAGAGGAGATTAGGAAAGAAGGTAAGGCTTGGTTCATTTTCTTTATTCAGCTACTCTATCTGTCACGCTCTTTCAATCCTAACTTATTGAAAAGCTAGCTGGTTATGCTGTGGCGGTAATAACTGTCAGCTCTTCTTGATAGCCAAATGGATAGTCCCTCCATCTCACTATTTTCTTCATGATTACTTGAAGTTGCCGTTCTGCCGGTACATTCACGTGAAGTAGAAGGAATGACTGAAAAATTAGAAAATTATTCAAGGAAGAATTCTATACGAGAGGATTAATCAGGCATATGCAATAATGCTGGTAATTCAGTCACAAATCCTTCTAGACTTTATTTGATTTATCTATCTAATTCATTTGAGTTAACATTATATTTATTTATTTATTTATTATAGTAACTTGTTCATTTGATTCATTACCAAACTCTCGGTTATATCTAACATACTGGTGTCGTTCATCAATGTATTAAAAAACTCTTCATCCAAGGTCAGGGGTTCTTAGGAATGACTGCTGACGTCAAATTATCTTGTAATATAAGAATAGGATAGGTCTAAATACCTTACTTCATATATATATATATATATATATATATATATATATATTATATACATATATATATATTATATGAATACATATGTGTGTGTGTGTTTATGTATGTTCTATATTATATTAATATTATATATATATATATATATATATATATTACTGCTTTACGCCACATATACCGTTTAATAATTTATCCAGTTCATCAGGAACGGTCGAATAACATACACCAAAGGGAAATATAGTCCTTAACTTAAAACCAGAGTGTTTTAATGGGCCTTTTAACTTGAGATATATATATATATATATATATATATATATATATATATATATATATACATATATATATATATATATATATATACACAAACACACACATATATAAATATATATATTATATATATATATATAATATTATATATATATATATATATATATATATATACATATATACTATATAACCATATTCTGTTTTGAATTGTTTCTATAAGATCTTCAGTTCAAGTTGGTCAAGAGAAAAAGAAATTATTAAAATAATTCGGAATTAACGATATTAAGTAGGTAAATAGCAAATTGTATATATACAGTATATATATATATATATATATATATATATATATTATATATATATATATATATATATATATATATATCTTATCCTGTAAACTCTACCGCTCATCCTTGGAATTAATGTCAAGTGTTCATGGCTAGCTACTATGTCTCCGTGCCTGTTCGCAAGTAAGTTGAAATAAAAAGGATCGTGCCCAGAATACAGCTGAGGTCCATGTCTTGTTTATATAACATAGGAAGTTGGTGTTGGCAACACCTATCACGCAAGTATTGATGTATGTGTGCTCTCTTCCTATTTACACACATATATATTATATTACATATATTATATATAAGATATTATATATAATATATATAATTAATATATATGTGTGTGTGTGTGTATGTATGTATGTATGTATGTATGTATAACTGAATCATGAAAATATGGAACGTGTTGAATTATATGAATAAAAGCTAATGCCGCGAGGGAAAGTGAAACCAGGGAGAGATTGCTAGGACTTTCGACACAACTGTCCTTTTACTAGCAGACTGTTAGTGTATAGGTCCGTTGTGTCGTAAGACCTTATAGTAGATTCACATCAACGGTGCATTTGATGTCAAGACCAGTCCCTTACGACGCTCCTGATTGGCTGTTGATAAGCCATCACAGGGCTTATCACATGGGTAGGATGTATGTTTTACCACCTCTCCTGAGGCATAAGTCTTTCAAAAGTATCCCTCGGGAGATAGATCCTGCTTATGTGAACTCTCTCGAGAGAATGAGAGTTTCCAGCCCTGCGATTGGCTTCTCAATAGCCAATCAGGAGCGTCGTGAAGGACTGGTCTACACATCGGATGCAAGGTTGATATGAATCTACTATAGCAATCACTCCGTTGTTTCACTGTCCTTCGTGGCATTTGCCTTTATATATTATATATATAATATAGATATATAATCTATGATATATATATATATAATATATATAATATAGATAGATATATAGATATTATATATAGATATATATATATATATATATATATATATATATATATATATACATACATACTCGTGAGCCAGCGCTAAGGACACTCCCCTCACTCCCCGGACTACTTAAGCAAGCAGGAACACTCAAGTCACTTGGTTTTCGGGGCATACGATTGGGCGTGATTGGGTACAGTTCCTGATAATCTAGTTCTTCCTACTGTTGCCTATTTCACGACCAGTGTACATTAGTTTCATTATTACTATTGGGAACAAAGATCGTTGGATGATGACGGGGAAAAAATGTTATCTACAATATTTGTCACTTAACCAACAGTTTAAAGAAATAAGTGAATTGAATTAAACTGGCTTAGAAAAATTCATTCTTTTCCATGTTCGTTCCAAAACTCTTATAACTGAATCATTGTCAGTACCTGTCTTTGCAAAGATATCATGAGATATCTTTAACAGCAAAATGTTTCGTAATTGTTATAGGAACTTTTTAATTCATGTTGTGTAGGCTATTGTATAACAGGTACATGTACCATATTTCTCTCTCTCTCTCTCTCTCTCTCTCTCTCTCTCTCTCTCTCTCTCTCTCTCTCTCTACGTCTTTACATATTTCGAATCTCTTTACTTTCTCTTTTGAGTCGATTACATGGCAGCCAGAAAGTATTGGAATTTTCTGATAGGCCGAGAAAAAAATTTTTTTTTTTTAAACACATAAAGCATATACTAAGTAAAGTTATGAAACGATTAACTTTATGAACCGCTACCGAGGTCTATATGAATACAGAATTTAGGCCAAAGGCCAATTGCTGGAGCCTATGAGGTCATTCAGCGTCGAAAGGCGAATTGAGAGTAAGAATGTTTGAAAGGTGTACCAGGAGGAAAACTTCGCAGTTGCGCTGTGAAACAATTGGTATAAGAGAGGGTGGAAAGTCAGATGAAAGATAGAGAATATCAACGGAGTTCCAGTAAAGCTACCGAGGTTTGTCATTTTCTTCGTTTCATGGCTTTACTGAACCCCGGCAATCTTTCCTTATTTAATGGACAGATTATTTCTCCCTTTCGAGTTACGCTTTCTATTTCTGATCCACAGCTTTCAGAAAGGTCCCAGGCTCGGCAAGATCACTGAGGTTCGAACACCTGCCATGATCTATGGGCATTTCTCGGATTTATTGATTTAGTAAAAAATGAGGAGAGAGTGAGAAAAGAGATGTTGAATATGTCATGTCGTTGATATTGTCATTATCGATATGATTCTAAACTTTATGGATTTTTTTTTTGTATGGTGCGCCTCGTTAAACTTTAGTTATCTTGTCATACCATTCAAGGAGTTTATAGGATTAAATGGCTTAAAGGTTCTTAACGAGTTAACAGAGGCAAGGGACAGTTTGATACTTTGAGACCGAACATAAACATTCGATCATGCTCGTGTCCCGTTTCCCAAGTGGGACCTGGAGGAACGAGGTAATGGCTGCTGATTACTCAGCAAGTAGACATAAGCACGGTCTAGGTATATCCCCCGTGGACATAAGTGCCTTTAAATTCCACACCCCCCTCCACCCAGTCGCCAACCTACAGAGACCTTATGGTCTTACGCCACTAAATATATAACACAGTTGTATTGAGAATAATTTACCTTTCTTTGTCAGTACTGTGTTTTGGTTTTATCTCTCTGGTTCACGTAATTCTATTTGTCTTTTTTTGTTTTCTGGTTTGTTCCAGAGGCCGCCTCTGTTGTTAAGTTGATGTTCAGTTTCACGTCACTTTTGTGACACGTTTGGTTTGTTTAAGATTAGTTCACAGAAGTTGGGCTTTCGATGTGCAATTTCAACTTTGTGGACGGCAGTTGAAATAAAGATGCTATATTCATAGTGAAAACCAATCCAAAGAAATTCCGAGTTGGAAATAATACAGGAAATATGAGACAATAAGGATGGCGGCAAATGGACAGTGCAGATTCCGACAACTGATCCTGTCCACATGCAAATCGAGAAACATTTGATGTCTGTGCAAAAAACGATGGTTGCATCCAGTGGTACAAAACGGTGTGATGTAGCATCTTTCACGTTATTGAGTAATAAAAGATAATGAAGATAATGCCAACTTCATTTGTTTTAAATGCAAATATTTTCAAGTAATAAGTTCCCCGGACGATGCAAGTGCGGAGGCTCGTGAGGCTACCGAGTTTCTCTCAAAATAAGCATGAAGAAGAAATAAGGGAGGCCATAAGTCAGCAAGTGGAAATAAGGTTCTACTAATCCCCTTTTACCGGCAAAGAAACTTCTTACACAATTCCTAGATGTTCCAGCTACACTGCAGTCACTTTCACAAGGACAAACACTCCAAATTTCCATTAAAATTTATGAAAAAAAAGAATCACGAGTTAAAAATGTTCACATATGAAAGACAAAAAGGCACTTGACGACTGAGGAGCGTAGGTAGGTAGTGCATGAACAAGTCAAGAACCGAGATGATGCCTAAATGCACTTAGTAGATTGGCTGCAGCATGCAAAGGCATCGTCCCCCTGTTCTCAAGATAGAGTATGGTTACCTTCCACAAATCTATATCTTTTGGCGTTTGTTATTAAAGCAGCTTCTTAGGGCAAAAAAAAAATTAAGACAGGATAATCCTTTTATTTATACTCGATTTTTCAAAAATATGCGTGAGGTGTTCAGATATTATTCGTAGGTGTTTTTTTTTGTAACTGCTTTTATTTACTGAAATGACATTTCTCTAAGTTCTACTAACCTGAACTGACCCACGTAATTCGAATGGTTTTCTCCTTGAAACTGACATTGAGTTTACCAATCGTCTAGATTAGCTTTGCAATGTACAAGAATAATCTGGAGAACAAATTCCTTTATTCAATTATGTTTGGTCTCAATTTCCACGGATATCTTCCATATTATCATCATTATTACTTTTATTATATAAAACTGATGATTTGCCCAACCTTTTTACTTGTAAGGAGTTCCTGTTTAAATTTGGCTGAATAAATACGCATGGATTTCCTTCCAACTTACAATGTCTATCGTTACAAATATCGGAAATTACCAACTTAAATCTTCACTACTTATCGAAGAACATAGTTTTCATTTTAAAAGTCAAAAGTCACATGAGTTTAATTCAAAAATCGAATTTCTTTACATTTCTTTACATCTGAGTGGAGAAACTTGTCAGTGATGTGTAAACCACAAGAATTATCATTCCTTTACCCGACAGGTGTATAAAGGTCACTTATTGATTTACCGCGTTATTACAGAACTCAATATTTTTTAAGCAAAGGCTGATAAAATAGAACGGACACCTTAATACCATTACCCAAATTCCACTCCAAGCCAACAGAAAAAAAGAGAAGGGAAATAAAATGAGAACCGGCCATAATTTCGAAAGAATGGATAAACTCGCCTCTCAAAAGAAGATGAATCGGAAAACAAATCAGACGGAGACCTCCTAAGCTTGTTTGAGACAAAACCAAGCAAAGTGGGATTTTTTCAATTTTCTCTGAATAAATAGATGTTTTTAATGTGCGTATAAAACGACAAAGCAAAATTTCATTGAGAAAATTAGATGATTCCTTTTTCGAACTGGAGGGTTCAAGCCAAACCTACTTCCGGTTCTTCAAGTTAAGGAGTTTGTCTTGTTCGGTAAAGAGAGAATTGATGTTCGGAAAAAAAAACCAGGGTCATGCAATATATCTGTAATCCCATGAAAAGGAAAAGAAAGAGACTTGGACACCAAACACGTTTCTATTCTTCTTATGTTTATGATCAAGATTTCACTTCCACCGCCTATTGTTGAGTTTGTTTTCGGTTGAGCTGTGATAGTGTATACCGACAAGGAGGAGGCAGTCAGAATATAGCCATTTTCAACAAAATCTCAGTCGTGTCTTCAACATAGTTTTAGATTTATGTAAAAAAAAAAAAAAAAAAAAAAAAAAAAAAAAAAAACTATAGTGCCGGCTATGTCTGTCCGTCAGCACTTTATCCTGTCAGCCCTCAAAAAAAAAAAAAAAAAAAAAACTGAGGCCAGAGGGCTGCAAATCAGTATTTTGATCATCCACCCTCCAATCATCAAACGCACCAAATTGCAACTAATGCCTCAATAGTTTTTATCTTATTTAAGGTTAAAGTTAGCCATGGATCGTGCATCTGACAGCGCTTTCATGAGTCATGGGGACGCACACTGACTCTACCGCATCTGGTGAGCAACTGGTACGCTGCCAATCATAGTTGATGGTTTTATACAGCATTACTAAACGTTGTACAAAAAAACTCGATTGCGCCGAGGCTTTTACTTATTTGTTTTATTAACGTCTTGCTGCCATTCTTTGTATATATATATATATATATATATATATATATATATATATATATATATATATATATACAAAGAATGGCAGCAAGACGTTAATAAAACAAATAAGTAAAAGCCTCGGCGCAATCGAGTTTTTTTTGTACAACGTTTAGTAATGCTGTATAAAACCATCAACTATGATTGGCAGCGCTCCAGTTGCTCACCAGATGCGGTAGAGTCAGTGTGCGTCCCCATGACTCATGAAAGCGCTGTCAGATATATATATATATATATATATATATATATATATATATATATAAATTTCACTCACACTTAGGGTCCAACCTCAGTCTTTCAAATAAGGAGCCAGAGGGGGATGTGGATAAATTGCTAACGCCCTGGCCTCTCATTTAGAAGACTGAAATTCATTCATTCTAAAACGTTCGCATGTGTGTGCGTGTATATATATATATATATATTATATATATATATATATATATATATATATATATATATATATAAACGTGTTTCACATATATGAATTTCAGACTCACATCGCGACCGAACCGTTTTCATTCAATTACGTCTCCTGAGGGAAGGTGCAGTACGTATTCGTAGGAAAGACAGAAACAACCAATATTTGAATATCATAGTGATAAACATTCGTTTGTCGTCTTTACTCTAAGGTTTTGTCACTTACTTGTGTAAACACCGTCTAAAGTAGATTCTACGATGTTTTCCAGAACGTGTATCGAACGGGACGTCGTTTGGGCAAGAGCGTCGTAGGAAGCTTAGTTAGTATGTCCTATGCCTCTCCTACATCGTACTATCGGGGTTACCTCGTTCGGGAGAGGTCCTTTGACGCAGGATCGGTTCGAGGCCTTAGTAACCCCAGAGGTTCATCTTGGGGCTGTGGAAACTATCCCATCTAAGGCTTGAAGTGGAAGTGTAAGTTTTCGTCTGAGGATATATTGCAAGGCACAATTATATAACAGGGGATGGTTTTTATTTTTTGTTTATCTGTGACAACAATGGGATTTTTATTTTGATGCCCAAGAGCAGGAAACCTACATCTTCTCTCGAATGGTCGAGGACATTTCTTAGAATTATTTTCTTATTCAAGTCATGGCGGACTGTTTAGTGATGGGAGTGATGTTACCTTCCTTCAAATATTAACCATCCTCATGCCTAACCCGAACGAGACTTTATACGTAATCTTTCCTCCGCAACAGAATATCACGCACGCACACACACGTATATGTGTGTGTGTGTGTGTGTGTTTGCGTGTTTAAGTGTGGACGAGCAGTCGTATGCAAATTGATATTATATATACTAAAGCACGCAGATTATGCCAAAATATGTCTATAAGTAAGCTTGTATTTGTGTGTTTATGTATATGCATGTACATATGAATGTATGTGTGTATACATATCATATATATATATATATATATATATAATATATATATATATATATATATATATATATATATATATGTATATATATATATATAATATATATGTGTGTGTTTGTGTGTGTGTGTTCCAGTGTTTATGTGTGGGCGAGCAGTCGTATCCAACTTGTTCATAAATAAGGGGTAAGAGATGCAAGTGAAGGTAACATTTCAAGAGAATTTTTAGAGGAACCGAGTCGTAGTGGCCTTTGTGTTCCTACACTTGACGTAGTGTTCTTTCTTCACAGTGCATTCCATTTGTTTGAGAAATGAAGTGAGGCGAGAAAATATTGTGGAAATGACGTGGCTTAGCTTTTAGAAATGATTGATTCTTCTTTGGCAAAAAACAAGAGAGCTTGTCAATCTCTCAAAAATATATTGTTCAGGGCAGATGTTTCAAACAATTCCGATCGATAGAATGAACTAGGTTGCTTAAGACGACGAGAAAAGCTATCAAATTAAGATTAATGGGTAACTGAAAATATGAATCTAGATGTTTTCTTTATTTTTCCTTAGCATTTTTGCACTGATTTATTTCTCCTTATATTTGGAACTAAAATACTACGCAAAATTATCAAGCCCTGCCATATCCACGATTATTTGTTTTTCTTTTCTTGTAATTTGTATTTTTTCCTATATTGGTATCATATGCTTATCCTTCTTATATAAAAAAAAATATTGAATCTCTATTCAATAATTGTACTGATTTCATGTATTAAAATTAGTGTTTAATCCAAAAAATCAAGATTTTATTTTTACCCTAAGCTTTGATAAAATAATATTTAAATGGTGTTTATTAGAAAACAGTGATAAAATACTTTCCTTTTTTTTTGGAAACCAAATATATAAAAAAAAAACTTAAGTAAACAACAACAGAAAAGTTAATGAAAGAGCGTTTTTAAAAAGCGATCTCTTCCCGTTTGGGACCCGACCTTGACGACCCGAGCAGCCGAGTCGCTAGTCCTCTTTTCAAGTAATCTATGGTGTGTGTGTGTGTGTGTGTGTAATATTTCTCAGATTTATTATTTATATTCATAAATACGCTATTATCCGCAAATATACTCACACACAGTGACGATATGAAAAAATATAATATACTAGTTCCTTTGGCAGAGAAAGACAAGATTTACGAAAGTAATTTCAAATGTATTTTAGGCAAAAAATATTAGGCGTAGCTAAGGGCTAAGGGAGAGAACGCCAAAACTCGGGATCTTACTTCTTGTGTGAAGATATTATGACCTTCTTTTCTTTTGGTAATATATACACGTAGGTACACGCGCACCACACAGGTACATACGCACAAAAAAAACACACACACACGCATGTATATGTGCGTATATATCCCCTTTAAATAAGAAACACAGGGTGTTAACAATCTACAGAACACCCAAGTCATTGACGAAAATGAATGTATCAGTTTATTTTTGAAACCAGAAGCGAGACATTTCTCTCAGCAAGAAATAAGTTTTATATTGGCTGAAAAAGAAGAGATTATGGTGCCTATAAAAGATAAAAATCTATTTGACTCATCCATGGTTGCATATATAATTCATTTTGAAACTTCCGAAACTTTTTTTATTAATAGTAAACAAAAAGCAAGTAAAACTCCAAATGAATACCTAAGGGAATCCTGAGGTTGCATCCGGAGCAGTCTTGTTAGCTGAAATGGGCAGCTAGGAAATATACACCTCCATGTTTCAGATATGGATATAATAACTGAAAGAGAGGAAAGAAATCTGTTAAGAACCTCTTCGAAATTAGGAATAAGAAGGCAGAGAAGCATGAAAATGCTAACAGTTAGAATAAAGATAGAATAGGTGTGGTGGTGACATCCCAACGGGAGTTGAGAATAAGTATCAAACGTTTGGACCTATTTTCATCGGCGTAAACAAGAGCCCTATCCATATGCTGTAGCTATAGTAGATTCACATCAGCCGTGCATCTGATGTCTAGGCCAGTCCCTTACGACGCTTCTGATTGGCTGTTGATAAGCCAATCACAAGGCTTGAAACTCAGTCTCTCTCGAGAGTTCACACAGGCAGGATGTACGTTCCACCTCTCCAGAGGGATACGTCTTTTAAAAGTTTCCCTCAGGAGAGGTGGAACATACATCCTGCCCATGTGAACTCTCGAGAGGCTGAGAGTTTCTAGCCCTGTGATTGGCTTATCAACAGCCAATCAGAAGCGTCGTAAGGGACTGGCCTAGACATCAGATGCACGATTGATGTGAATCTACTATAGCAGGGGCTATCCTTAAGGTCTTTCAACACTGATTGATTCATTGGCTGCCATCATGACAATTGTCTCAAAAGCTCCAAGTCGTTGCGAACAAAGGATTATGTGACGCCTACATTACGAGAGAATAACATCTTAGTAAAGTTTATTTTTCGTTGCTCTCGACATTCCTGAACAATGTATGATATAAACATTGCAGTTTTAAACCTTTTTATTTTTTATATCGGTAACCTTGAGCATTTCAATTTTTATATTTTGTCATTTTTAATTCTATTGCTTCATGTCTTTCGTACTACTTAAAAATGACAAATCCTCCTCTGGGTTTTTTTTCTTTCTGTAAAATCCTTTTTCATTCATCTTCCAGAACGTCAGCCGCATCGGCTGCCACATCCAGAAGCGCTTTTGCCACGGGTGTAGGTACATCGGACACGGCATCGCCAACATGACATCCATCATCCCTGAGGCGACCTACGCCGGGTCACCAGATTACTTCAAGTCTTACGCTGACTACGAATACAGCTGCTACGACTACGAATTCAGCGGGTACTACGACCCTAATGCGCCAGACTGGGACTACACCAAAGGATTTTACGTGAGGTCTTGAAAACTGGGTCTTTGTTCAAATCGATTAAGATCTCACGAGACAGGAATGATACTTGCAATGACTGAATCCAGGTCGAAAGTGAACACTTGCGTTTACTGAGTGTTTTCAGCAAAGATGCTTTGTCTTTGACATTGTTTTTTTAATCGTTATCATCATTAATATCTTCATAATGCGCTTGTATTTAAGGACCAACCCTTAAAGCCATGATCTGGCTTATCATACCCCTAAAAGAACAGATTGTTCGTATGTAAGACAAGGAACAATAAAAAATATTGAATAAATAATAGAAAAAAACAAGTATGCTTCTATATACAGTTCGCTGAATAAATTAAGAAAATTTACAGTTGCACGGATAAATGGACTCTAGATTCAGGTGCGTCTTGATGCAAATAGAACAAGAACCAAGTTATTACTAAGTACTTTGAAAGGATTCCAAGGTTTCAGACCAGCAGCTGATTTACTATTAAGAGTCACCACCTTTTGAATTAGATGTTCAAAGACAGTCTCATAGCCATCTGTTACAACTTTATCAGAAATGAGAGACTGGTGACAATATGCAATCAGTCTCACAAACATTAGAACGCATGAAGGTCAAGAACATAACATGTCTCAGTGGATCTGAAAAATGCATCATTAGGTATCTGAAAAACCAAAAAGGATTATAAAACTTGAGGCTCACTTACGAATGTCTGTTACTATAAAATTTCGAACACTGCAGCATTTTCTAACTGTTAAATAAAGCATTAAAATGGGATTAATGATGCTTTAAAAGTGTGTTGAATATATTAATAAATTTTTCCCTAAGTCAACAAAAGATTCTTCTTAACCTTATGCTTGATATATAATGAACTTTATAAACAAAATAAAGCATTCGAATAATATTATCAACTGTAGTACGATCAGAATACCCTAAGCCACCAAACGGTGGGACCCTACTGCTTGAATACGTTTCCTTAGGCTGCTTCCTTTCACTGGTTTTGTAAATATAACTTATGTTGGTACATAGACGCTCACACTTACACACACACACACACACACACACACACACACAACACACACACATATATATATATATATATATATATATATTATATATATATATATATATATATGTACATGTGTGTGTCTGTACGTGTGCGCGCGGGGTACATATATGTGTTTAACAAATCTGAAAATGTATACTTCTTCCATGTTTTAAAAGCAATTACTCCAATACCCTAAAGCTAAACAAGAAACTGCTTTCAAGTCGATCATAACTGCAAACTGGAATTCCCTCCTTGAGACTCAAGTGTTGTATACCAAATGCAAATTATTGGAAATTGTTAGCCCATCTCAAATAACGATATAAACCAGTTCCCCAAAAGAGAAAATAAGGAAGTCGATGGTTTTTACTGAGAAAGTAACGGTTCGTTGGTTTTCTGAATAGTTATTTTGTGTCTGGCAATAATACTGACTGAACTGCATTAGTCAAGGGCGTAAGTTAAGAGTATTCCATGAAATTCGAATCAATAGGTACAAAATAGCAACACCAATTTCAAGGAGTTCACGATGGTGTGGTCGACAAAGAGCGAGCCAGTGTTGAATCAGAACAGGGTGAGGCAGAAGAAGGCCCCATGGACTGGGAAAATGTTACTGGATGCCTCAACCTTACCATTGCTGAAGTAAGTCTTGTAAAATGGCACTGATGTTTTTTTCTAATAGTTAAACACTTGTGACCTCTGCCTTAGAAATTAATATAGTGAGCTGACACTAATTCTGATTAATTAAATAAAGAATTCTGCTGTAGTAGGATCTGGTAAGCCAAGAAGACCAAAGCTAAAGAAATCAGCTTATTAATGCTCTGCTGTTCAGAAGTTCCCGATCAACTTTGTTTTTCTGCCCTTACCTGATTCTCTGCATGCATGTAATTAAATTCATGTATGGCTTGATATATCTATAGATAAATATATATGCAAATATTTATTTTCTCTACAGCATATGACTTTTCATATATAGAGTTCATCTTCTGAATAATAATAGAGGATAATAAACCTCTCTATAGCAATGACATTTTTCGATTGCAGTGGAATCCATACACTATCTTCTTGAATTCAACACCACCATACAAGGTCGTCGGGAGCATCATAGACATAGTGGACATCATCGCTGAGAAGATGGGCTTTTGGTAAGTAGTGATAGGATACCTCTAACACGCGCGAGGGACGGTTTCGATTAAGGTCCAAGACAGCACGACCTGGATAAGTTTCCCTTAGAATTAAGTACTGCGATCAGTTGGCTGATGATGTACGCGGGGGAAGGCAGGAAAGACAAAGAGATATATCATCTTTGCAGAGAGGAGGCTGGCGTAGTAACGATTCATTTCGTGTTTTTTTTTACTAAAAATTGAAACAATTACCAATGTCCTAAATGTGCCAGAAGGATTTCTTTGTTAAGTTTGGACCAGGTCTGGCAATAATGCGAATTAGGCATTAAGTACACCAATGATCTACATCATTATTGCTTAATCCTCTTGAGACATTTTCTTACAAGCTGACTGTTAACACGAAGACATTGACAGAATACTCATTGCATGAGCCAAAAATATGTGCATTTTTATATATTGATATAGTGTTACCTCTACGCCTTTTTCCATTTAGAGGGGCTGGAGCCAGCTCCATCACAGCTAACTAACATTCAGGTAACTAATTAACTGATAGGCCAACAGAGGTAAAGCAGATATTTCACGCAACGGTTGCAATCACCCGCCTCCCATCACGGCCCACCTAGTGACTGATTCTTATAACCTGCACATGAGTGTGGTAAGATCTTGAACGAAACTTCATGAATGATTTGATTATCACGATTGATTTCACAGCTACAACCTCGTGCGAGGGAAGGACACCGATTGGGGGATGGAACTGCCTGACGGGTCATGGAGCGGCTCCATTGGAATACTCCACAGAGGGGTAAGTGTCAAGACGCAACACTTATAAACAAAGGTGGATAAGTCTGAGTGGCGTTAACCAAAAGTGATATTCATCGCAAACTCTGAAAGGTATATGCCAGGGGAAAAATTAACAATGAATAACAAGTGCTCTTGAACGAACAGTAGTAACAAATGGAAGTCAGAAAGAAAATAACTATGCCAAACAATCAAAAGGGGAAGCAAAAAGTAATAATGAAACCATTAAAGAAAAAGAAGTAATAGCACTTTTCTGTAAATAAAAGTTGTACAACTATTTCATCAACAGTGGTAGTCAATGGCCCTCAAGTATTCTTAAAAACTGTAAAAGCCCTTTGGAAAATCTTTCTTATTGGGTACATATTAAGAGGTATTATGTGAAAAAAAAATATTCTTAACAGACAGAGGTAAGACCTACAGATAAATAAGTGAAGGAACTGAGATGAAGATTTCAAATGGGTCGAATTGTCGATTCTTTACGGAACTCCATCAAAATAAAAGGCCAATCATAAAAGCATAAAAAAGAGTCAAGGTACCTACAAGCACTTATGTTTATGAAACAACTATATGAAATAATATAACTACTAACAACTTAAACCTTAGTTTCCCTTTAAGCAGAAATGTAAATAAAGAGACTAAAAGGGAAACGTTTCAAAAGAAACAAGAGCAACCATAACATCATCAACCCGAATGAAGGACACAACAGGAAAAAAAAACTTCGACAATTTTTAATACATTTACTTTAAATCTTTTTATCAGCATCACATCAACTCCCTTGAAATAAATAACACCATTCATCGCCGTTTTCCATGCACTCTCACTCTTCCTGAATTTTGTTACTATTTCCAACGCTGCAACTCGATCAAGGCAGAGATTTCTAGACCTCTCCTCCCCTTGTTATCAAGATTTCACAATCGGAATTTCTCTCCACCTTTCAATCGTCTTTTTTTTACTCCTGACAACAAAACTACCCTCTTCGAGGTGGGTCTTCAACATTCATATTTTTTTTTTTTTTACTACACTGACGCTTCTCTAAGTTAAGTTCAAGCGAAGATGCAATGCATTACTACCCTAACAGTATTCCCCTTGCATTTTAATACATTTTCATCTATTTATTAACTTAATTTCAGTAGATGAGATCTCTTTACTCTTTATTTCACTTCATTTCCTCTTACTTCCTAATAATCACCATACTCTTTGGAAACTTGAATTTTAAGTCAATGGCCCCTCTAGGCTTGTTCCATATGAATAGGGTTCATCTTATGAATAGCAATAATATAATAATAATAAAAGGAAAGCTCCAGCCAGTTGCCTCACCCACATTAGCCTTTTTTATGCAAAATGATAGAAATCACAGAGTTCTTTCCGTGTGCGGACAGAATGTCGAAAGACAGAGTGTCGAAGGACAATGTGTCGAACTGACAAAGTGTCGAACTGACAAACTGTCGAACAGACAAAGTGTCGAACTGCCAGTCTCAAATGATAAAGCCGAAGAGGAGAGAGAGAGAGAGAGATAGAGAGAGAAGAGATAGACGAGAGAGAGAGAGAGATAAAAGTATCCAATTGACTACGGACTGAAATTAGTTGTTATCAAATTAACCTTTAACTATATAACAATGTTTACATTGATATATCCTTTACATATTGATTCTAGAGAGAAAGAGACAATAAAGCATCCAATTGTCAAATTAGTTATCAAAATTACATTCGATCTCATTCAAACAAAAGTAAAGTATTCAAAATTTTATTTATAAGGAAATATAAGATATGAAAATAAAATGTATTGATGTATTAAAAAAAATTTTTTTATCAATATTAGCCTAAAAGCATTAAAATTTTTATTTATGTGAAAATATAAGTTTGAAAATACAAATGCATTGATGTTTAAAAAAAACTTATCAGTAAAGAATTACAATTATTCATCAATATCAGCTTAAAACCACTAAGAATTTTATTTATGAAAAAATATAAAATATGAAAATACAAATATATTAATGTATTAAAAAAAAACTTGCATCAATATTTGTTTAAAGATTGTGAGCGATGGCTCTGAGATATTCTAATCCAAGATTGACGTCGTATGTATAAAAAATACTTTTTAGTCTCAAGTTAAGGATAGCATATTTTTTATATTTTTTCTTACATCTCTGCCTTGTCGAATTTGCTCTAGAATCATTTCAGTATTGGCCTGCTGCTCCATACGTAGTTTTCGTAAAAGCTTGTCCTCTGTAGGGTGGCAAATCTTCACTCTTCTATGAAATGCATTATGCCAACCTTCAACGGAGTTATTGGTCCAAGGGAAATCGTTTGCCACTCTTTCGTGAATTGACCATAAGTCAATTTCATACAATGGCTTTCTTCTCCTTCCCCTCTGAACGATTCCCAGCCATGTAGCTTCAAAATATTGTAAAAATTCTCCTAATATTTCATCGGTTTTTTCATCAAAAGACTCCAACTTATTGAACAGGGCACAAACATCACAGGGAGGAACAAATGCGAGGGCCTGTATTTGCTTTATAATAAGAGCATTATTGCGCTCGTTATACCATGTCTGCAACCCAAGGGCTTGGATTTTCCTCCACAGACACCGCCCGAAGTGAAAGAAACATCCATAAATTGTGGCTTCCGGGAAAATTATCCTCATTTGGTTGATGGCCGAGCGTTCAAAATCAGCAGTAATGGAAGCAGGATTTAATTGCTTTTCATGCAAAAACTCAAAAATAATGGAATAAGTAGTCTCATCTTTGTTATCGGTAATGCAGTACACTAACGGTAAAGCCATATTTTGATCAATAAGACCATGAATGGTATATAGTTGTTTTCCATTAGAAGCCGACTTGAAGGTTCCATCACAGAACCATCTTCTATTGGACCTGAAAGTGTTGACATTCTGGGTTGTTGAATATATTTTTACACCATTTTCCATTATGGAGGGTTTGGTAGAATGGAAATGAATTGAAACGTTTGAATCTCGAAGGAAGTTAACTGGTGAGTGAAGCTCTAACAGAAAGCATACTGTATATACGTAAAAGATATATCAGTGTAAACAATGTTGTATAGCTAAAGGTTGATAACAAGTAATTTCAGTCGTTAGACAATTTGGTACGTTATTCTCTCTTTCTCTCTCTCTAGAATTTATAACAACTAATTTCAGTCATTAGACAATTTGGTACTTAATTCTCTCACTTTCTATCTTCGACTTTGTCATTTCGACACTTTGTCTGTTCGACACATTGTCCGTTCGACACTTTGTCCTTCAACACAAGTCTTTCGACACTCTGACCTAATACCGTTCTTTCTACCTACTCGCCAGGAGGCCTCTATGTCAGCTACAGTCTACTCAATGTCGGTCAAAAGGACGAAAGCCATAGACTTCGGCACCCCTGTCTACATCAACGATCAGACCGTAGCTTTTAAAAGGCCTGTTCTGGGACACGACGTTACTGGTTTCATCAAACCTTTCCATTATAATGTAAGACTACGTTCACGTTTTCACAGAAGTTTTCCATTGGACGGTGGAGCTAAAATTGTGCCTTTTCTGTCAGTTTTCTGGGAACTGGTTCTGCCCGAAACGCTTTCGAAAGTATTTTTCAAAATGCAATGAAAAGTTGCTGGCATAGTTTTGCAAATTAATGGAATAAAAAAAGATACGCTAAAAACAAAGACAAAACATTCAGTTTAGAATGCCAGGAGAAAGGTATTAACATTTAAGTGGAAATAAACGTTAAAAGTCTACGGTAAACTTAGGCTGGGAAGAGAGGGGTGAAGGCGTTTGATTGCCAGCTGCTGGGGGGAACGAGACCTCGATAAAATTTTTAATTGATTGTATTCAATATTCATTTTGCATTTTTAGCATGCTGTCGTATACTGGAAAATTCTGTCACATTTTAGTAGTTTAAAAGAAAATTGTTGTCAAAGATTAATTTATATATCGTTATACAGATTCACATAACTGGGTGTAAGTCCTGACAGGTTTCGACTGTATTTCGAAGCCACTGGGGAAGGACTGATACATAGTGGTAGAAATTTGCATTATATATGCTAGGGAGACATTACTTATGCTCATTACTCTGACATCTGTCAGGTATGGATATTTAGTTTCCAACATGCTGTATGTTCGTTCGTTATGTCTTCCTAGCATATATATTATGAATTTCTGCCACTATGTATCAATTCTTCCTCAGTGGCTTAGAAATACAGTCGAAACCGGTCAGGACCTACACCCAGCATGTAAATTTGTATGACGATATATAAATTAATCTTTGCCAACAATTTTCTCTAAACTATTAAAATATGACAGAACGTTTGCCTCTTTCCTATCAATCAATTCTTTCGGACAGTTGGTAACACCTTCAAATTTCAGAAGTACGTGTATCTTAAACACTAAACAAAGGTTTCTGGCTAATTTAATCTAACGCAAAATATAGGATTTTCTAAAAGGTCTTACGAGAATTATATAATGGGCTGTTCGACTTTCCATACAAAAATTTGGAACACTCATAAAAAGCTTAAACACTGTTTTGGTGAAAATGAGATGACATCTGCTATACTTGCGAAATTAAGGGAATGAAATTTTGAGCATCAAAATAGTTCGATTCATAATTATTTTTAGCAAAACGACATTCAAGTTGTTAGTCAGCATGTATCTAAAAGTTCTTTGCTTTATCTTGAAAATGTCTATCGTTGTTTTGCAATGAAATCTTATGCCTCGGTGGCTCTCTTTCCCAGATTCGAGAAATATTTCAACAATATAAACGTTTTATATGTAAATTTATAGGAATTTCCATTTATTTTCTACAAAAATTACATAAATTTTCTATTGTTTTCGACCAGACATGGATAGGAGTCCTGACGATGCTTTTAACAGCCTGTGCAGTGATAAGTGTCGTGCAGTTCATCCACAACTGGATTGTTATGACGTCAAATCTCCCTCCTAGGTAAGTAGAAAGGAAATCAAGCTTCTTTTCATTCATGTTGCAAAAAAAGCATATCGCAATATCAAAACAAAGAAATGTGATGCAGCTTCCTGGTTTTACTGAACTTCGTGTAGATTATTGAAGACCTTATTATAAAGTTGGCTATCAAAAACTTTAAGAGACTTTTCTTCGACAAGACAACAGCTATAAATTAGATTTACCTTTAGACAAGTCATGAAAATACATTAATCATAAGTAAGGTAAGACTGGCATGTTGCCTTCACTTAAATCAATACACGGTTTTTACAAAAGGGGAATAGGGTGACAGACAGACAGGCAGATCTATTTTGGACCTACTGCAAGATTACTTAAAAACTGCTCTTGAACATTTATAGAGTGTGACTTTTGGTAACAAGGGTGACATCTAGTCTCATTCACCTCCATAAAAGAATTATCATAGTTTGTGATTGTTGCAGGTTGAAGCTGCACCAGTTACTGTTTCAAAGCTTTTTTTTTTAATCTTGAAGATGATGTTGTAGCTCTGTGCTAGGCATGAAGGAATTTAACAATGGCTTGAATAACTTGTATTCGGTCAACCACAGACCCACGTCATTGGAGGAATGGGATTTTTTGGGGCAGACTTCTGTGTAAGCCTAGTGAAATTGTCATACAATGGGGAATATGAACAACGGTGAAATAGAAATAGGCAAAAGTTGCTTTTTAGTTGAATAATAAGAGACTAATACTTAAATTCCTAAGGTATTTCTTGTGGGCCAGGGGTCAGTAACGTAAGTGGGCGTGACCCTGAAATTCTGAACTGCATGGAGACGAACTTGATTACAAGAGACTTCATGAGTGGTGATAAGTCACATTTACAGTCATCCTCAGTGTGAGTCCGGCTTAAGAAAAGTAGACCCCTTGGATTTTTATTTGAATTTGCAAGCAGTAGTTCTTTTAATTAAATTCCTATCTCCCGCGATCCTACTTTTTTATTCTTTATATTTCAAGTCAATATTCCGTCCAAGTTAACACTAAAGTGGAACACGCTTTACCATGATTATTTTCCTGCCTCCATATACATACAGTAAGAAGAAAAGTCAGTTTGATTCAGTTGGATTTCATCACTACCAATGGTCTTTCGGCAACCTTATGGGACAAGGTAAGCTAAATTCTGTACTCATTTTTGCGTAAAACTTATGAAGTTTTGACTTTCATAATAATGAATATCTTTATTATTAGCTCACCAAAATAGCAAGTTTTCGAATAGTTAGTGAAATTTTAAGCTATTATCCTAATAGAAAGAATCCTGTCTTGCAGTTTTTGTAATCTTGTTTATAAAGATTTATAAAACGTGACAGCAAATCTAAATTTTCTTTCATGTTTTGTTTCAGCGCCAGAATGGGAGCCCAAGGGTGACTCCGTGAGGGTCTTCGGAGCCATGTGGCTTCTCATGGCATTCATTTTGTCCAACTACTACTGCTCCAACCTGCGAGCCATCCTCATCACGCCAAAAGTCGTTTTACCTTTCAACGATTTCTGGGGACTGGCGAAGACAAACTTCCTCGTGTGGGCTCCCAAAGGAAGTCGGTTCAACGAGGCATTGAATGTATATCACTTCTTTTTTTCTAGCTGTCAGCCCAATCTGAATTTCAAGTTGACATAATTAAGTTACCATTCAATTTTTTGTGTCTGTTGGCCATGATCAGTCTTTGTCATCCAGTCACAACAGGAACAGGAAAGGATCTGTCGGTGAATTAACTCAATGCAGTGTTTATTTTACATTATAATAAGCATCTAAAAATATATAATTGTATCTATGATGAAATCTATTTTGTTGTGGATTTTCTCTCTCATATTTTATAAATGTTTTCTTTATCCTATACAAAATACGAATATGTATAAACTATATTTCTAAGAATAGTCTACCAATTTCTGTTATCATTTACTGACCAAAAAATTAATTTTTTTAACCTTATTATTTTGAATCTGTTGCCATTAGTCCTCATAATCTTGGAGATAATTCTTCATCTTGTTCCTGAAGAATGCTGAGGAAGGATCGAAGCTGGCCGCCGTCAGGAAGAACATCATCCTGACGAGGAACATTACGGAAGGACCCGAAGGACTCTACGAAGGGAAATGGGGCGTGGTCGATGTGAGGGGAGCAGTCATCTATTACTTACACCACGACTACTCTCAAGTGAGTTGTCGGGCGGAGGTTCCTCGCCTAAGACTAATGTGCATCTCTTTTAGAGAATCTTTGGCTAGACTTAGAGGTAGATCTAGGGTACTTATCCGCGGCGGCCTAGACTATGGCAGTTGCTGTTTTTCTATGCAGTTTTACCTACTGAACAAGATTTTTAAGTAATATTTATTCGGACGACTGTAATTAACCCGCCAGGGGCCAGTACTAAACACGGCGAAATACATTGGACGCCCCAATCCCTAGTGGATGTCGTATCCGCGGTTACGTTCCTTGCAGTCCGTGCGGACTGCTTCTGTAGAAATACCGACTTAGAGACTTACGCGCATAGCTTTTTTTTTCTTTCTTTCTTTTTTTGAGAAGCTACGTCTAGACTTACTATATGCGTCTCTTATATGTGCGTAAAATTTCGAAAATCTTTGCCTAGACTTATGTCTCTTTTCCAGAAGCTTCACCTACACTTATAGACTTCGTGCATCTTTTCCAGAAGCTTTGCCTTGACTTATAGACTTATGTGCGTCGAATCTCGAAAATCTTCGCCCAGACATAAACATCTCTTTTCTAAAAGCTTCGCTTAGACTTATACACTTACGTGCATCTCTCTTACAGAAGCTTCGCCTCGACTTATGTACATCTCTTCTCGAGAATCTTCACTTAGACTTATAGACGTCAAATCTTGAGAATCTTCGCCAAGACTTATAGACTTATGTGCGCCTCTTACAGAAGCTTCGCCTAGACTTATAGACTAAGTGCGTTAAATATCGAGAATCTTCGCCTTCTTTTTCAGAAGCTTTGCCTGGACTTATAGACTTATGAGAATCTCTTTTCCGGAATCTTGGCCTAGATTTATACACATATGTGCGTCTCTTTTCGTGAGTCTTCACCTAAACTTATACACTTATGAGTGCCAAATTTCGAGAACCTTCGCCTAGTCATGTGCGTCTCTTTTGGAGAAGTTTCGCCTAGACTTAGTGCATCAAATTTCGAGAATTTTTGCCTCGACTTATAGACTTAGCGTCAAATTTCAAAATTCTTCGACGAAACTGATACTCATGTGCGTCTCTTTACGAGAGGCTTCGCCTAGACTTATGTGCGTCAAATTTCGAGAATCTTCGCCTAGACTTAAAGACTCATGTGCATCTCTTTGAGAAGTTTCGCTTATGCTTAGTGTGTCAAATTTCGAGAATCTTCGCTTAGATTTACAGACTCGTATGCGTCTCTTCGAGAAGTTTCGCCTATGCTTAGTGTGTCAAATTTCGAGACCCTTTGCTTAGACGTATAGACTCATGTGCGTCTCTTTTCGAGAAGTTTCGCCCAGACTTAGTGTCAAATTTCGAAAATCTTTGCCTAGACTTATAGACTTTTGTGCGTCAAATTTCGACAACCTTCGCCTAGACTTATGTGCGTCAAATAGACTTATGGACTTATCGCTCCTTGTCGAGAATCTCCGCCTAGACTTATAGATTTATATGCGTCTCTCCTCGAGAATCTTCACCCAGAATTATAGACTTATGTGCGTCTCTTCTCGAGAATCTTTATTATTTTTAAGGATTTTCTAGCGTTTGCTGATGTTTCTTAAGTTCGAAGTCTACGATTCTCTCAACAACGTGTTTACCCAGGTTAATTAAGTCCTACTACTAACGATGATAACACTGCTGCTCTTTTCCTATTTGGTGGCAATCATATTTTCTTCATAATTCACACGTTTATCGTTACAGTTAATGCTGTTTTAAAAACCGTTGTATTTTCTTATACCTGGCATCATTGTTGTTGTTGTTGTGATAATTTTCTCAAACAATTTTCTACAACTATGGGGTAGCTCCAGACGTGAACTTCCCGTTCACTTTCCTTCATTTCAAACCCCAAGTCCTTCCCATCGCCAGCTAACTTCGCTTGATCTAACTAGAACTTTCTAGCACACAGATTCTAGTTTAAATCTACATTCTCCTCCTAATGCTTCTAACCCAAAGGGAACGTACGTACACACACACATACACAAACAAACACCCACCCACATCAACACAATCTATATATATATAATATATATATATATATTATTATATATACTATATATACATATATATATATTATATAATATAGTATATATATATATTATATATTAACACAACACACATATTATATATCTATATATATATAGATATATATATATATATATATATATATATATACATATAAATATATAATATATACATATATATATATATATATATATATATATATATATATATTATACATATATATATATATATATATATATATATATATACACACACACACACACACACGTGTGTGTGTGTGACTGGAAACCAACAATTTTTTTTTGGCATAGCGCCTAATACAAATGCTTAATCACCCCCAGCTAGTAGCGGCCCATCTTTAGAAGAAAATAGTGCGATATCTGTCATAATCTCTAATAAATCAAAAATCTAAAATGACATGAGATAGAATACACAAGATCAGGTATAAATGGTTTTGAATGTTTATTTCCATTTACGCGAGACTGACAGTATAACTTGATCGAGCTTTCAGTTTCAATACGATGTATTTCACAGTTCATGCTAATCAGGTAACATCATGAATTTTTTTTTTATAGGATACGTTACATAAAATTTTAAAAAAACAACCCAAAATTGTGTTTTGATTGACTACATCTATTTATAGGATTACTATAGAACAAAAAACAAAAAACCGTCGACGAATTGCCGTGACATCTTCTCCCGAAGGTTAACCAGGCCAGGACTGATATATACCAGTTTGGTAGGTGAAGTGACCTACATTTTCATATCTTGTTTCTAGCGTTGTTCGACCAAGACTCCTTTAAAGCCCTTGTTACTGCCATTAACGGTTAACTTTTTTCCCCTGGCACGATTCGATAACTTGGTTATTTTCATGTATTCGAACTTCGGTTGTTCTAAAACTATGTTTAAATGGTATAGCATCATACCAAATGAGTTGTTCAAGGAATAGGCCTAATTTTCTTGCTATTATCAATTTGTGTGACATATCTTTTGATGAAAACAAATTAAACTAGTTTTTTTACACATGAAAGGCACAGGTAATTTTACGTTCAACAGAATAATATTCGTTACTTTCTACGGTATGTTTACGTCGTCCTGAAGTACTCTGGAAATTTCGTTGATAAACCGTTTTGAAAGATTGCTTTTTGTTCAACATCTCTTAGGCTGACTATGTCTAAAGCTAAAAAAAAAAAATGATATAGACAGTATCCTGCATGCCTACTTACTGCAACGAATTCATAATGGACGACAAAATACAGCATGTGTACTTAAACACCACGGTAACATGTTCAAAAGACGAGACCAGTTGTCTCAACCAGCAAACCTATAGGCCTAGGCCTACATACTACTAAACATTTCTAATAACGAGCAAGATTTATGTTTACATTATGCAATATATATAAGATTAATGATGTTCTGATTGCAAAGCTTAAATCGTCACTGTAGTGATGTGCCACAGTAATATGGATGAAAATGTGACACGTTAACACACCATGCTATAGGTCTACCAAGAAGCCATAAATGCTAAGTACAAAATTGTGGATAAATAAAATTCAGTATACTTTGCCTACCGGTGGAACGTTATTGCAGGTTCTCTTGAAGACTTCCTTCAACCATCTTTGTGACGTAAGTTGCACTATGAACCATTGTGAAGATAATGAACGAAAAAACTTACAGAACACACAAAGAGACTATTCAACTCCCGCGGTTCCCGGCGTTTGACTGCCGGCTGAAAGCAGCGCCGCGGCCACCATGGTGGCCGCCCACTGAACTACGTCTAACTACAAATCTTTCCCTTGCTTTAAATACTTTGAAACTTCAGCAGATTTTCACCAATCTATTGCTTTTAATTATAGACCAGAATTCATTATTGTTGAGAAGAGCTTAGCTCAATAATAAACCATCAACTGAACGTCACCGACTTCGTACAGTAGGTTGCCTTCAGGTGAGAAGTGGCTGTCCCTAGAAGTTAGACTCATTTGTCAGGAAACAAATACTTCATATCTTTCATATTTGCAAATCTGTTCTCACCGAGTTTCTTCTTTTTTCAGAAAGGGTATTGTCAATCCTATATCATCGAAGACGGCGTACTGCGAACAACGAGCCTCTCTTTCGGATATCCAAAAGGATCAACCATGAGGCCGAAAGTGGACGACATGTAAATCCAAAGCTTCCTTTTCTTATCGATTTTAAGGGTGTTAGTTTTGCAAGCTATAAATGTTGGTGATGTCCATTACACAAAACTAGTAAACCTGTTTGTTGTTCGTGCATATTCAGTGTTAAAAAAAAAAAAAAGCATTTCTAATGAGTAGCTACACTTGATATTTAGCAGTAGTACCAAGAAGTTTTGATAAGAAATTACTAGTACGGTAAGTTCCAGAAGTGAAGCGACAAAGTTCAAAATTGATCTACTTCTTTAGAAACCCTTGTGGACAGTGGGTTGCCAGTTAGTATATTTTATTCCAATTACTGTCATCTTCTTCATCTGATAATAAGTATCAATGATTAACTGTAGAACCACAGAAGGTATTTCCCCAGTGAATGGTCAATGTCAGTTCAATAATTGTTTATTAAAAGAAAAAAAAAAGATAATCCCCCCTCAAACAAACAAAAATTCCCCGTAGAAACATCTGCGGCTCTTAATGTGTGATATCGAGTGTTCACCATTGAGTGGCAGTAGGAACCGAGTGCATATTGCATAAGCATTGGCCTAATGTGATTTGTAAATTAACTTTCTACTTTTATAACTTCATATCGAAAGTCATTGTGATTTCTTTTGATAAAGCACAAAGAAGTTTAACATCTGATTAAATGAAACATAAATAAGACACAAGTTGGTGTAAAAAAAAAAAAAGAAAATCCGTTACATGCGCGTTTAGCATTAGCTACATGGTTAGGCCTATTTCAAGAATCAAAGAAATATATTTTCCAGTTTGTTATTTAATAATTTCATCGAATTTCTCAATTGTGCAAAATTTTGCATGTGGAAGGGCGTTCAGGGTCTCACCAAACAAGTATTTTCGTAGGTTACCACCTTTTTTTTCCAGTGCATAATTGAGACTATTCTTGTCCATACGATCCGGAGTGTGAATATGCTTGTTGAGCATTACTTTAATTCAAGTATCTCCTCTCTCTCTCTCTCTCTCTCTCTCTCTCTCTCTCTCTCTCTCTCTCTCTCTCTCAGGACCTTTTTATCTATACTGTTTTTTCCATCTGTCCACCCGCCTGTGGTGTTTGCGTATGGTAACACTGTGTCCCGGACTTTAGATAGTAGTTACATTCAGCTTACATTCAACAATAATAACAATATCCTATTTCGAATATTAACGGTGTAATTTGCATACAGTACATTATTAAAACACTTTTCAGTTTCAAATGTACACCCAGATATCCTTTTATTTACCTAAAACTTGCACATAGCGAACCTATCTAAAGCCTGGGACACAGTGTTACCATACGCAAACACCACAGGCGGGTAGACAGATGGAAAAAACAAAGTATAGTCAAGAATAACCAGAGGCCGGTTTTAAGAATCGAGCACTAGGCCTATTGGTCATGCTCGAGTGATTCTTATATATAGTAGGCTACACACACACACACACACACACACACACACACATATATATATATATATATATATATATATATATATATATAAAATTTTTTTTTTTTTTTTTTTTTTTTCCCAAAAAAAACTGATGAATTTCTGTTATACAATAACGCTTGACTGAATCGAACTGATTGATTACTGGTTGCCCGTCGAAATATGAATTTGGGTGATATCACTCCCTTATGATACTCCCACTTACGCAATTTCAGTCTTAAATTTCACGGTTGGAATATGATTAGAAGATTTGAGGTAAAAGGTTGAAGTGAAAAAGTTGGAGTTAGGATTGTGGTTAGAGACAGAGATGGGGGGGGGGGGGGTGTGTCTGTCGTCTCCCTTACTTAACCAGGTGGTGATTTTACGGGTGTTCTGGTTGCTTGCGACCGTCTTTCTTATTTTTCATATAGCGAGTCCGTTTCCCAATGCAAGGACAGGTCCTGGTATCAGTTCTCATGGTTCTATCTTTGCCTAAATAACAGACAGTGGCCCTGCATTGTAAGCCTTGGTATGCTGGGAACTATACTGTTTTTTTCCATCTATCCATCCGCCTTAAATAGTTACGCTATGTGTAAGTTTTAGGTAAATAAAAGGATATCTGGGTGTACATTTGCGACTGAAAAGTGTTTTAATAATTTACTGTATGCGAATTACACCGTTAATATTAGAAATAGGATATTATTTAAAGCCCTGGACGCAGTGTTACCATGCGCAAACACCACGGGCGGATGGACAGATGGAAAAAAACAGAGTATAGGACTATATAGTTACCTGAAGGTAGCAGCAGCAGCAGTTAGAGCCTTTCTCGAAGACGGTGTTTTATGCTCGGTCCAAGAAGCTAAAATCAGAACTACCAACCAAACCCAACCTCTCTGTTGAATCTAGGTGCATTCACTGATGATTACGTTTAATATTGCGAAGATTTTCTCTTTACATTCTAGTAATACATGCATGGTTTTATGCATCTTCGCTAAAATAATTGATAATACACTATAATATTAAATATTTGTTTCCACATTGCTCGAAATATACATTGGTAATGCTGGTAATCCTATGTTGAACGAAAATTTCAAATTCTTTCGTTCTTTAGATTGAAGTAATTACCATTCTTTGAAATAATTACTATTACCGTAATTTTTTCTTATGATCGTTAATAGATTTGATATTTGTGCATCATATGTTAGCTTTATTTTGCTTGATAGAGCTTTCACTGTAGAATAAAGATAAGTTTTTCAGCTGCGTGTTGCGCTTCACTTTTCACTTCTGGAATTTATTGTACCACTATTTTGCTTAGTTTAGCAATATACACAACATCTCGTAGTGCCAGGAAGAGACGATTACACAAGAAATTTCAAATACTTTCATATAGCATTAATATGTAGTTATACATTATGAGAAACTATATTATGAACAAAGCTATACTGTACCTCTGAAATTTTTAAGCACTATATATATATATATATGTGTGTGTGTGTGTGTGTGTGTGTGTGTGCGTGTGTGTTATGCTGAGAGGTCCTCTGCATTCCAGATAAAACGAATAAGATGCAATATTTCCCTCTTTATATTGAAAAATTACCCGTCAAAGCAGGCCTAAACCAGTGCATGAGAGCCTCCGTTTAACCGTTCTCTATTACATGATTTGGAAGTTGTGAAAAATAAGACTGATAAGAAGGTAGACAGAGGCAAGATAGCGAGGTGAATAGTATACATGCAAATACTCTCACATTTCTTGAAATTGATCTCTCTCTCTCTCTCTCTCTGTTCTCCCCGCAGTGTCAGAAGACTCCAAGAGTCTGGGATCATCGACCAAAAGTTTCGCTGGCGCGTCCGAAACGCCACCGAGTGCTTGAAACCGATCGGGTCGGGATTCTCCGACACTCAGCGCGCTATGGCCTTACCCGATTTCTATGGAGTCTTTGCCATATACTTGGGAGGTATTTCGTCATCTTTATTTCTCGTTGTTCATTTTCACTTTTCTTACTTGATTATTTCTGTGGTTCTTCCTTAATTTTAATTTTCTATTATCTGTGTTTATTTGTTTGACCAGTTTGAACAGTAGTTAATCCAGGCCAAAAATAAATACCGTTCCGAAGCAAAGGAAAAAACTGATTCATGGCTACCGTTACTACTGTAGCTCCATCGAGCATTCCTTCACAAGTTGAGCCCCCAGCCTAGACCAATGATGTGCCTCCACATTACCAGTTTTAATTCAAGTTACTAAGGTAATCATGAATCAGTCGTGGTAAATTCCTATATCTAGAAAGGAAATATATTTTCTCAGTTTCCATTTGTATTGAAAATTCCAGCGCTGGTCTTTCCTCCCATGAACAAGAACGTCATTATTTGAAGATTTGCTGCCCTAGGCTTATCTTAGGTAAACATTTAAGTCATCAGATAATGAGTTTTGCATTGTTTGTACTTCATTTTTTATATAACAGCATAATGTTTTTCGCTTATGGAAAGCACGTTTAAAAATTGCTCATTAGTAGGTACACTACTAATGTACCAATACATTACTAATGTATCAATACGTTTAAAAATTGCTCATTAGTAGGTACACACATGTTTTGACCCAATACATTACAATCACGTAGAATCAGTAAAAGAAAGAAATTATCTATTCTTTCATGTAATTCCTTCAAGATACAAAATCTGAAAAATCATCAATGCGATCCTTAGGAAATAGCCCATAATAAAAGCAATTTTTCTCAAAATTACAGTAATATGTCACTCTCTAGGATAATGTTTTATATCACTTTCCCCCTACAGTTTCAAAAATTCAGTTCAAAACCTTTTTTCTCTCAAATGATAATAATATTTCATTTTTCAATGATCCTGTATAGACAAATACCAAGATAGATCTTAATTTGTATATGGAAATATATATATATATATATATATATATATATATTATATATATATATATATATATATATATATATATATATATATATATTTTTTTTTTTTTTTTTTTTTTTTTTTTCAGGAACAGCACTGAGCATGTTAGTCTTTGGTTGGGAGCTGTGTGTCTCTGCTACGTGTGGCTCCAAGAAAAAAGTCCACATATTATCATTCCACCGCTTTTCCCGGAGCCGCGGTTTGCAAGACGGACAAGACAAACCATCCGATCCCGCCAATGAGGACAAGTTGAGCGCACACGATGAGCAGTAATATGTGATGTGGTTCTAATCCTTCACCTTTCATTCAAGTAAAGGAGTTCCGAGGGTTACCTTATTTGGTATGTACTCGATAAAGATAAACTTCACTCTGCATTTCAGTTTAACAAGCAAGTTAATTCTTGAGGAATATAACCTCAAAACAATGGAAGTAAATGTTCTTGTACCATATGCATAATAAATAAATTCCAACATTAAATAGAGTAGACACTGAGCAACTAGCAGTCATCATAAGTATAAGTATTCATATCCACTTTGATGAAATGCCATAGTCACACATTTTGATTTAGCACAAAACTGATGATTAACAGTGCACATAAAGAGATAACGCTTGTAATATTTCAACATCATTAATAATAACTGAATTCCTCATTTTCAGTTAAAGAAAGGGCTCATAAGGGAATTTTCCAATTCAATGCAGTCCTGTACAAATCTGTACAAACTGGTACCCAAAACACTGTCAGG
>NC_061091.1:7570877-7628377 GCF_015104395.2 Macrobrachium nipponense | reverse complement strand
TGGCTTTGCGGACGTCAACAACACCCCAGGTCTCATTGAAGAGGCCCTCAGGTCCTTCTGTAATGTTTCTCGTCATAATGATGTTCTTCCTCACTCCCGCCAGTTTGGACCCCGGTTCTGCCAGCTGTAGGGACACAATAAGTCCATTACACTGTCCATAAACATGCTCGTCTGCTAAGTATAGTTTTGCGAGGCAAAAGAATGTTATCCTTTGCCAAATTTAGAGGTGGAACAAGCGGGAAAAATTTTGACGGAAACTGTTTAACGCTGAAGAAAAACTACACACACACACACACGCACACACATATATATATATATGTGTGTGTGTGTGTGTGTGGGTGTGTAGAAAGATAATGCCACGGAGGAAAATGAAAAGACGAGAAATGCCGAGATCTTTCGGTCTACACGACACATTACTTGAGTTTATACAAAGCGACACATTTTAGATATTTCGTGATCAAGTTATTACTATATATATATATATATATATATATATATATATATATATATATATATATATATATATAGTATAACAGCTTACAGATACGCTATTCTATTCCAAAAGATGATGAAGAGAACCTACGTTCAAGGCTTCGTTGAATCGACTACCGAGCGGCGCCCAGATCTTGATGTCTGTCGCGGCCAGGCTTCTGAAATCGGTGAAAGGCAGCACGATCTTCGGAGTGATGAGCATCGCTCGCAGGGTCGACCGATACAGGATGCTGATGACAGCTCCCATCAGGATCCAGAAACCGCCTATGGCCCTCACCGGGAGCCCAGCTGGTTGCCAGCGGATGTCTAGTATAGGAGACCAGAGTCAATTGTTAATTTGTAGCTCGTTTGCATTGCTCGTAGTGGCGGCTATGGTCCGCAAAACAGCTAGAATATGATCTTTCCTGGGTAGTGACCCCCAACTGATACGGTATGGATCAACCTTTGCTGCGTGTTTAGTCTAAGGCCGTTGGGGATTACCGTGAAAACATAAACAAAACACTAAATATCATAAAGATAATGACCACCAAGAAATATTACTCCTAGATAACGAGCCCCGAAAACCCTTCGGGATCACTATCTAGGAGTGATCCCTAGAATATAATCATTTCAAGATAACACCATCAAAGATACAGCCACTCACCCTGCACGAAACAATACTGGCTGTGAAAAGGGCTGAAACTAGGAAGAGGAACTGTTAAGTCGTGGCTAATTCCCGTTGACTTATAAAAGGGGAGAATTGAGCAGAAGAAATTAGTAAGACCTATAATCTGCCTACAACATTCCAACAAAGGACAGAACATATCCAATTGCTTAGACGAAAAGAACTCGCGCTTATGTGTGATATCAAAGCAAAAACGAAATACAGTTTTGGGGAAGAAGTGAGACAATTACAATCCTTTTCGTGACCTGTTAAGACCTTTATTCTTACAAACAATGATATAGATTCTACTAAACCTGATTTAGTCATTGCTAATTCCTCATTCAAGGTAGGATTTACCATATTTTTATCTTTGTCTGTCAAAGTGTCTTAAAAACATTTGGACAGTTAAATTGTTTCTCTTCCAAAATATTCTTTTGACAATTCCCTAAGTACCTGGGACTTTTTAATTTATTAAATCGTCCGATTATAATGTGACCCTCATTTCTTCTCGTTACAAGCAAAATATTCAAATGTCATCTCTGCTAATTCACCAGACTGCCTTGGTATAAAAAATGCCAGAATTAACGACAATTCAGATAATTATTAAATGCTTCTGTTTTACTCCCAGCAAGCTCCTCGTTGGACGAGTGATTTTCGGGCTAGGCTACCAATCCGGTGGTTGGAAGGTTGATTCTCGGCTCGGCCAACGCGGAATCACTGGAATTTATTTCTGGTGATAGAAATTCATTTCTCGATATAATGTGGTTCGGATCCCACAATAAGCAGTTGGTCCCGTTACTAGGTGACCAATTGGTTCTTAGCCACGTGAAAATTTCTAATCCTTCGGACCAGCCCTAGGAGAGCTGTTAATTGGCTCAGTGGTATAGTAAAACTAAGACATACTTAACTTTTTACCCTTAAGCATCTACGACAATTGTCAAAAGATGATCACGATTGAAGTTGATGCCCATTTATCCCCTAAGCCCCTGAGTCATTGATGGGGTGCTGGCACTTGGATACCCAGGACCTAACAAAGAAATGAGAAATAGTTTCTTACCTTGGTCTATGAGCCCCGTGAAAGACCAAAGCCAATGTTTGAAACCGATGGGGTTGTACAGCTTCTTCTTCTCACTGTTGGCAAAAAGAAGTCAAGGATAACTAAGACGAAACATCGACTTGAAAAAGTAAAATAATCAGTTACACAGAGGTGCAGATGTAAGAATTTCAATAAGGACTGTCACTTCAAAGCTGCCTAGGATACATTGAACTGTAAAAAAATCTTAATTAGTATATAGATTTTCAAGAAAATCTTGATCTATTTCTTAATGCATTTTCCTTGAATTACAAGTAAATATTTCAAAATATGAGCGTGATGAACATGCGCTTAATTTGAAACGGTGAATTTCTTGACTGAAAATAACATGCTAGGTTTACACGGTTTAGAAAGATCAAATAACATACCTACAGATATTCAAAATTTCAGTTCCATTGATTTACTACACCTCTGGATCAATTCTCGTGACTAAGGCTGTTAAAGGTATAGCGCACTCTTCGAAATGAAACGTTCCAATTGCGTCTTATCTTATCTACAGCCTCTGTATCAGTTGAAAAATGATTTGGACATTGTTCATTTTGATTCTACATTAAGTCAGAGCTATTCCTGCGGTATTTTAGTTGTAAAGTGTATCGAGAAAAAATATTTCTTTAGTTAAGCAACGGAAGGTTAGGCAATTACAGAAGATAAGAAGCATCGTTTTCTGATCAGAGTCTTCCCATATTGTCAGGTTACCCCATGCAACTCCATCGTGGCCCATGAAACTCTCAACCGCGGCCATGAAACTTTCAGACACAGCCCGGTGGTAACCCGCGTTGTTGGCATCTATAGAGAGATCGTGGCTAACTTTAACCTTAAATGAAATAGAAATCACTGAGGCTAGAGGGCTGCAGTTTGGTATTTTGCTAAGAACTGAGGGCGAACGGGCAGACAAACACCATCTCAATAGTTTTCTTTTACAAAAAACTAATAATAAAAACGCGGTACCACAAAGCCACGCTTTCTGACGTCATCTATAGAATCTGATTCAAGCCTCGTGACAACAAGCAAATATAATTTTTCATGACTGTAAGCGGGGATTTTAACAAATTCTATTACTAATCTTCTGGTCAACTTTGTGACGCTAGTCCACGAAAATAAAGCGATCAATAATTGGCTAGTTGGAGTAAAGTTTGGTGGCAAGAAATTAAAATATACAGAAAACCGTGCTCGTGAGACGTCTCATTAACTTCTAAGAGATCATGATGGCGTGTTCAAATTAAATACATAAAAAAAAAAAACTGGACGGGGTCACAAACGTAAGGAAACTCTCAAGTTAACTTTCACGCTGCAGGTCATGCCCACCTATGATGAATACAGTAAAACTTTTATTTCATAAACAGCTCTTGAAAATCTTGTGTAAAAGCTAACAGTTATCCGAGTGAAAAGATCTGTAGCCACCAAACTCATTTTCTCAGAGCTTCATCCATACTTTTTAGTGTTATTGAAAAGAAAGCTATTGAGATGGCCTCGTCTGCCCGTCAGCATTTTTCCTGTACGAGGTCAGATCTTAAAAACTACAGAGGTTAGACCGCTACAAATTGGTATGTTGATCATCCACCGCCCAATCATCAAACATACCAAATTGCAGCCCTCTAGCCTCAGTAGTTTTTATTTTATTTAAGGTTAAAGTTAGCCATAATCGTTCGTCTGGCAACGATATAGAACAGGCCACCACCGGGCCGTGGTTAAAGTGTTATTTTGCCGCGGTTCACACAGCATTATACCGAAACGATATAGAACAGGCCACCACCGGGCCGTGGTTAAAGTGTTATTTTGCCGCGGTTCACACAGCATTATACCGAAACGATATAGAACAGGCCACCACCGGGCCGTAGTTAAAGTGTCATTTTTCCGCGGTTCATACAAGATTATAATGAGACCACCGAAAGATAAATCTGTTTTCGGTGGCCTTGATTATACGCTGTACAGAAAACTTGATTTTTCGGAGCCTTTTTTTTTTTTTTTTTACTCCAAAGAAATAGACAGATCTTGTGGTATTGAGTATCTGTCCCTCCGTAATTGCGTAACTGAATCTGAATACGTTATAGGGAATCCCTTTTGTTGGGATAAATTTTTGCAAATTGTAAAACGAGTGAGAAGAGTTGTTAAAGAGAAGAAAAATAATAAATAAACCAAAATGTACAAATTTCCGAATTTCATGTATATATATATATATATATATATATATATATATATATATATACATATATATATATAGTCACATATATATATGTATATATATATAATATATATATATATATATATATATACATACGAGTATACATACATAGCCTACATACACACACATACATATATATAAACACAAATATAGATAATTTATTTACCTCTCAGGCAGATCAGAGGACATAATCACTTTGTTGTGACCAAACTGAACAGCTACGATGACCACGTAAACCAGGAGGATCGCCAGGAAGATTGCCACCCAGCCCTACACAAAAGACAAAGAAGAAGAAGAAAAAAAAACACCGGGGAATGTTTCTTGTAAAGCAGAGTTCGTAGATTTAAAGACTCAATCCTGCTATTAGATAAGGCCTTGCAAAAATGCAGCACGAAATGACGTGAGTTTTGCAGACAATTATTGAGAGAAGACTTGTCAAGACGATGAATTCACAGACATTGATTGTATTTTTCTGGTCAAGTGTCTGAATATCACTCACTCCTTGTACTTAAATTATTTGAATTAGCCTCCTACTTAGTCAGAACCCCTAACTTGATTGAATTACTTCGTGAGAGATTAATCGGAATAATGTCAAATTCGATGCAGTACGAATTGGTAAAAACATCAGTCCTTCCAATCGGAAATATATCGTGACCAGTAACCATGATTAAAATGACAGGTTATTAGCGATGGATTATACCAACTTAGCTACAGCGGGACCACAGAGGAGTGAGGCCAACAAGGGAAGCCTTGATGAAGGTAATGAGAAGCTGTAATACTTATTGGCTTGTTTTGAAAAAGAATTTTAGAATCTTTTGTGCGCCAGACGACAAATAATCAATAAGACGTGACGCCTTGAAATCTTACAGATACTCTAAAACACCTGGAAAATAAATTATACTTAGAAGAGATACCCAAAACGTTGGTCAGCAGAAAACTGTTAGGTGATACATAACATTTTTGGGTGCTACTTTGGTTTGTTATCTACGCGTCACCTCCGAGGTGCTATAGTACTAAACATGGCGGATGCTCAACGGGACGCCGTGTTTAGTACTAGTCCCTCGGGGATCAAATGTATCGTTTATTAATATAATTTGTCGACTGCACAATATAGAAATGGGTGCATATAATAGGTACTTTGATCCCGAGGGCTAGCAATAAACGCGGCGTCCCATTGAGCTTCCGCCATGTTTAGTACTATAGCACCTCGAACTGACGTGTTAAAATAACAGGCCAAAGTAGCACCCATTTTTGGTCTTCATTTTTCTCTTGTCCCTCTTCTGGTCCCTCCTTGTTGTTCTATTGTTATTTCATGTTCACAGCTTTGACGTCTTCTCTTTCTACAGTCATTTATGTTGCTCTATATCTAATTACCAGTGGCGTCCAAACAACTCACTTAAGACGTCTTATACAGTGTCATTTCCTAATCATAACTTCATACCTGGTTTTACCTCAAGATAATCTACTTCGTATTTCTCTCCAATCGCCACTGTACCATTTCTCTGTTGCTCACCCGAAATTCAAATGGCTTGACGAAGCTATCGATTTGTGGAACAAAGTGTGGCCTCATGTAAGCTATAGTCTGGTCATCCAAGAAGACGGGCGAACTGAAGTCCAGGACCTTAGATCGAGCATGAGATATAGAGTACACGTTGGCGGACATTGACGCCTCCTGAGTGGAAGGACAAAAAGAATTCAAAATTCGTCAGTTGTGGTGCTTCTCAGTGCTTACAAAATTGCTTCATTCTGGAATTCGTTTTGA
Source organism: Macrobrachium nipponense (assembly GCF_015104395.2). Classification (NCBI taxonomy): domain Eukaryota; kingdom Metazoa; phylum Arthropoda; class Malacostraca; order Decapoda; family Palaemonidae; genus Macrobrachium; species Macrobrachium nipponense. Next base: position 7,622,205 of record NC_061091.1, on the reverse strand, counting down.
AGGTGAAGTTGTTTCATTTAGTGATTTGTCATTAAGTAAGACTTACTAAGGGAATTCTCTCACTTTTATGTGGCATTCGACCCTGTTCACCAATTCCAGGAACTTGGAAAAGGTCTGCGGAATATTCTACACACCAGAACTCATTGGGAAAGTTAAATAAGATCTAGGTAAACTCATGCCAAATGGGTTTCATACACGAGCAATTTTAATGACTGAAAAAAAAATCAAGCAATTTCTGAATTAGGAGCTTCTTATAAAGCAAAACTGAAGGAACATAGTCCTTTTACAAATTCGTTACCAGATGTAAATTAGATTATCCGCTAAGGGAGGTTTTACTTTAGAATGAAAAAATAAAGAACACAAGGGTTGTCATTACTTGGAACATAAAAATTACCGGAATCATTCTTTGCCACCACAATCATCAGTGACCAAATGAATTAAGGGGGCAGAACTTACAAATAAATAAACATTCATACCCGATGAAAATGATGTGAAAAAAAAGTATGTAAGGTGTTAAGTCTGATTATATTAAAGTGCAAGTGAATGAATTTCAACGGTTCAGTCGTATCGGAACAGAAAGTTCTTTTGAAAAAAAGATAAATATTTACAAAGTAACTGAGTCACAAAGGAAAGTGCCATGGAATAAAAAAAATTAGAAGTCATTGTAAAAGAAGGGGCTAAGATTAAAACTACAGAGATATTGAATCTCATGGGGAGTTGGAATGTTTCAAGAACGGGGTCTTTATGGTTACAGGGAATTCGGGCTAGAACTGTCTCATAAACAGGATGTCTAATAAATGTGGATGGCTGGATTAAGAAAAGAGAAATTTGAGAAGATGAAAAATGTACCTTAAAAACTTATGACTCTGAATTTTAAATAAAAATAAAAGTAAGGTCTCGAGATTACTACAGTGCAGATTTTAGAAGAATTTGCTATCTATACAAGAAATTATGAATTGGTTGTGATCTGCTTGACAAACTGACATCATCTTACCCCTCTTTGGAGTATGCCAATGGAGCCACTCCACGACCCATTTGGCAACTGCAGGCCCCAGTCAGTGTCTTTGCCCCTCACCAGAGTATAGCTGCCAGGAGAAATTCAAGTCAATAACGTTGCACACACTCGTTAGGTCACATCGTCTCTAGTTTGACGAACTGGCGTATGCCATCTGTCCCCCATTCTGAGAAAATTGGCTTCAAAGATTGGTTTCTTATTAGCTCATCATCTCTTGCTGCAATTCGTTTTGAAAATGTAATAACACAGACAGATGAAGTTTTAATATGTTATAGAGTATCACACACTGGGGTGCTTTGGCTGGAAAACTCAAAAACTTTATGAAAATGGGATACCCAAGTTCGTCAAAACAGGGACGAAATTATGCCTTTTTAATGATGGACATCCACCCCAAGAATTGATCGTCAGCATCATTGGAAGGACAAATTAGCGGTGGCTGCTCAGATAAGTGCTTCCAGCAAAAACTTCAATAATCTTAACCAGGTTGCCTTTCATTTTTCTATTCGATGACGATGGACAGTTTCCAATCTCATTGTTCAATATCACTGACATTTTACTTTTATTTTTCCCAATTTAAAAGATGCATGAAAGTTCACATTTAACAACAATTTTACTGCAATACCAAGTTTTTGTAAGACGATTAAACAGTGTATGAGAAGACCAATCCCTATGTCACGTTCCTTAGACTTAGTTTCTCATTTGACTACCTATAGATTCAACTTATCATAAGGTTAGTTTTAGTTTCCAAGTAAGAAGAATTTCTCTAGAATATATCCGTTGAGAAACAAACGTACTACATATTTGACTATGAGATTTAGAAATTTTTTTTACGAGGAATGTGGGCTATTTTTTCCTAATAATGGACATCGATATACGATTTGAATGCCATAAAAGCCTTCATAAGCAGAGAAAGTGGCAATTAGAGCAGTATATAGTTGAAATACAAACCCTATTTCTGAAGAAGTGTTTTGTTCAATCTATTTGGGTGAATAATTGAAGCTTGTGTTTTCATTTTCGAGAAGCACATCTCTTTTTCTGTAGACTTCAAATACTGACCCATTAAATTTTATGAAATATTATTTCATTCAAGTGATGTTCTCCATTTCAGGCGAGTATCATAAGTTTTCTGTTAAAGAAAACTGTTGAGATGTCTTTTTGTCTGTCCGTCCGCCCTCAGATCTTAAAAACCACTGAGGCTAGAGGGCTGCAAATTGGTATGTTGATCATTCACCCTCCAAACATCAAACTTACCAAATTGCAGCCCTTTAGCCTAAGCAGTTTGTATTTTATTTAAGATTAAAGTTAGCCACGATCGTGCATCTGGCACCACTTTAGTGCTAACAACACAGGGGACCACCGGGCTGTGGCTTAAAGTTTCATGGGCCGTGGGTGAGAGTTTCATACAACATTATACGCTGTACAGAAAACCCGATTAAGAAACCTTGGCGGATTTTTTACTTGTTTTCTTTGAGTATCCAGCTTCCTTTAAATCTTAGCGCCGAAGTTTCTTATTCAAGTTTTCTGTACAGCGTATAATGTTGTATGAAACTTTCACCCACGGCCCATGAAATTTTAAGCCACAGACTGGTGGTGGCCTGTGCTATTGGCACCAAAGCGGTGCCAGACGCGCGGTCGTGGCTCACTGTAACCTAAAATAAAATCAAAACTACTAAGGTTAGAGAGCTGCAATTTGATATGTTTGATGTTTGGAGGGTGGATGATCAACATACCAATTTGCAGCCCTCTAGCCTCAGTGGCTTCTAAGATCTGAGGGAGGACGAGCAGACAAAAAGACATCTCAACAGTTTTCTTTTACAGAAAACCAATGATATTTGCCTGAAAATGTAGAACATCATTTAAGTAAAATGATATTTCATAAAATTTACTGGGTCAGTATTTGTAGTCTACAGAAAAAGATATGTGCTTCTCATAAATGAAAACACAAGCTTCGCTTTTTCACCCAAATATATTGAAGAAAACGCTTCTTCAGAAATATGGTTTTTACATCAACTGTACACCGTTCCAATTGCCACCATCTCCGCTTATGATGTCTTTTATGACATTCAAATCGTATATGAATGTATAGTATTGGGGGAAAAAATAGGCTCATTGCTCTAAAAAAAAAAAAAAAAAAAAAAATCTAAATCTTACCAATGCAAATGTAACTCACCAGAACCCGATTTTCTTCGATATGATGTTTATGATGTCTATGACGCTGCCTACAACCTTATACGGCGGTGTGGCGTTCAGGAAGATGGTGAATGGGTTCCACTGGGAAGCAAGTAGATACGTACACATAAATATATAAATAAATTAATAAATATAAGGGAAAATACCTAAATACACTGTTGTATTATAACTACTTCTCTAAGTTTTATCAGTTTGCCAGTTACTTCTTTATTACATCGATTTAGACTATGGCGTTACAACCATAAAACTGCGTACTATATTCATCGTAACAGACTTGTTGGGACATATTATTGAACCTTACCAGTACAGTGATTTCCTTAAATATCTAAATGATTAATGTAGTAATAGGGACTTCACTCATCGTATATCTGATATGAATAGCTGTGAGTCACTTTCATCTTGTTGCTGTGAATTTCAGTTGTTTATCCAGACTTACCTCAGCCACGGTAAGGTTAAGGCATCCCGTAACGTTCTCCCAGTTCATGTTGCTCTAGTTGCTGCCGTACTGATGGCGACGAGGGCACAATGGTGAACTGAGACTACCGGAAAGGATATTTATACTTTTGCCCTTTCAATTTTGCCCACAGTTACGGAGCATACATCAGTCCCATCTATTCCATTAAGCATACTTCATTTACCTTCCTAAAGCAGGGAAGGTCGGCCTCTCCCACATCAAAATTCATTGACGATTTACGACGACGAGGAATGAAGAGGGTGAAGAGGATGACCCCAATCTGACTCCACAATCGATGCTGCATTTCGCTGGATCGAAATCGATATGTTCATTGACTTCCCCTCAGGTTAAAGTCCCACGTTAATGATGAGAGTGAGAAATGTCGAAATAAGACAGATTGCTTTCAGGCATTCTATCTTTGTGTGTGTGTGTGTGTGTGTGTGTGTCTGAGTGTGCAAAATACAGCAACTAGATTTCAGTGTACTATTGTAAGTTTAGTATTTGGACAATTAGAGAGTTGGGCAAGAACTTTGGGTTTTGTATATATATGTATATATAATATATATCATATATAATATATAAATATATATGTATATATATATATATATCTATATCTATATATATACTATATATATATATATATATAGTATATATATATATATATATATATATATATATATATATATACAGAAATAAATTTCTGGCTCACCACGGAACCGAACCCCGGGGTATTTCGAGTGAGAGTCCAGGGTATTATTAGCAATTCGGACACAAAGGTCATGAAAAGAGTAGGAACCTAAGTACTACGTAGCTGAACTTTTTATCGTGCGCAATTTCCTGAGATGTATACGCTGGTATTGCAACAACCCCGATTTTTTTTTTTTCCTATGACCTTAAGTTGGGTTAGGTTAGGTTATGTTCTTCAGTAGTGGGTGTGTGAAACACAACGGAACTATTTACAAGAAAATTCTATGATTAGTTTTCAAGATGTGGCGTTTTGCTTTTTTCAGGGAAAGGTTTCGGAACTCGCTTACATCTCGGGAAAAATGATTCCTGGGGAGACAAAGACCGGGATTCGGTCCCGTGGTGAGTCAGGAATTTGTTTATGTGAAACACGTTTGTTTCCATGTGTTCATTTCCATCATATCACAGTGCGAGGGGTAAGTCGAATGAAGCGTTAGTCATTCGAGCGCTGAAATATCGGGGAGTTGGGTAAAATTTGTTAGTATACGTTAGGCTTAAGTCGTCTTTTGAATTCTTTTTGTTTCCAGTTATTTTTGTGTGGTAATGTATGTCTGTAATGTATGTAGTATGTATGTATGTATAGTATGTTACTATACTATATATATATATATATAATATATATATATATATATAGTATTATATATATATATATATATATATATATATATATATAATGTATATATACATACATACATACATACATACACACACAAAACTGAAACAAAAAGAATTCAAAAGACGACTTAAGCCTAACGTATACTAACAAATTTTACCCCAACTCCCCGATATTTCAGCGCTCGAATGACTAACGCTTCATTCGACTTACCCCTCGCACTGTGATATGATGGAAATGAACACATGGAAACAAACGTGTTTCACAAAACAAATATATATTTATTTATATTATATATATTAGTTCACTTATTATATATAATATACCTATAGCGTTACTACTATAATATATATAATATTGATATATCATATACATAAGCGAATACCACAGGAAAATGATAGGCAGAAATCCAAGCGCTTTCGTCTTTAATAAGATGATACTGTCAAGGAATGTCTTATGTAATGAAGTCACATGCATCTACTGCAATTTTTTTTAGCATATATGTGTGCGTTTGTTTGTGTGTATGCATATTTGCAAACATACAGAATACCACAAACAAACACAAAATCTATGTCAGAATGTCATCGAAAACCATTAGTCCTAAAACTACAACGACAAATAATTTCTATGACTTTCTCTGAGCTTTACATATTCAGCGATACTCTGTCTTTATTACTGTTTTTGTACACAGTCAACATGCATGTTCGCATAAAAGATTACATTTACAACCTTACCTGGAATATCAGACCTTAACTGGGACTTGAAGTTCTACTTTCATGTCTATGCTCTTTCAGGTTAACTACGCTTGCCATGATACGAAATGGAGATCAGAGCTTCGATAAACCATTAGAATTCAGTCCCCGAGTTTCATTAGCTTAGATCTCAACATAGATGTGGTTTTAACTTTCCGAAAGACGACCTCATTAGTGGGAGATTACTTATAAAATTCTGTGGCTCCTTTGAGTCAACGGTTTCTCATAGGAGCACTGGCCAGCGAGACATTCTTCTGCCTTTGATATAGGCGAATTCAGTCGCTTTATAACAGCAATGAAAACGTCAGCTCAAAAGGAAGTTTTAGAATGAATGCTCATTCAAGCACATTCCATAGCGTGACGACTTCTCATGCCTCATTATAATCACGATTTCATATTCTTCCGAAAATGAAATTTCATTGTCTCCCTCAGGAGGATTTTGATATCTATAAGGCGTTCAGGGAACCAATTTAGACTTTACCTGGAAATACTCAAAGGAAAAGGGAATTATCTGGAATTGTTTGCAAGAACTGACCTGAGGAAGATATTTTCTTTTCGGTGGTGTCGTGTTAACTGTGCTTTCCTTTCATTGCACAATTGATCAGGAATACTTTTTAAAGTCTTCTCTTACCAGATACTAAAGCAACATGTAATGATAAGTGCAATTACAAGAGGAAGTCTTCTCTTACTAGATACTAAAGCACCATGTAATGTTAAGATGTAGTGCAATCACAAGAGTTACAGACCTCTGTTCTCCGTAATGCACATGGTCAGGATGAAATGACTGTTTGCCTTACTTCCTTGGTCTAATGTTCTTACGCAATTTCCCCTACCTGTCCCTACTCAGTTTTAGATCAGTGTTCCTCTTCCCCACTAACAGACAACATCCTTCCTATTTACTATGTTGCAATCACTAATCCCGAGACTAATTGCTTCGGCAAATCTCTCGTAGGTTATTTCTCTACCCTCCATAAGCTCCCAACTATTATGGAGGCTAATCGGCAATTTCTTTCCAAGTCAAAACGCAAAGACTTTAGTTATTTCCCCTGTTCATTTCATCATATTTCAGGTTCTTTGATAAACGTATAAAGTGACCTTGCTCTCAGTCTTCCACATCCATGCTGTTCAAGTGTCACTGATAGTGGAATTTTCCTCATGTAGTACGTCTGAGATTACCCGGGGTTCCATAGTCTTCTCTTTCTTTAATCCCGTTTTCTATTTTTCCCCCGCATCAAGATCCTTGAATATACTGTATACGAAACCTTTTACCTTCTAAACCAATCGAAAGCAAGGGGCGGGGCTTTTAAGATGCAACGCCCACGACTGCTTTCAACCAACTCAAATATCTCATAGGACTGCATTTCCCTCTGGCTACCCGGAGCGTAAGCAATTTTATTTCCCTCGGTTTATCTGGATCATTTCAAATAGTAAGAATACATCTATTAGCTCAAAGAGGTCGGTATGTAGTACATTAACAAAAACAATATTTCTCACTCCGCTAACCTCAAAGCGGTATATCAGACTCAAAGCGGTATATCAGAATATTTAGTTTTCTTTCTCTTCTCATGTACAGGAAACGTTTCTGGAGTTACCCTTAAGAGACAGGAACTTTCGCGAGTGAACGAGCTACTTGCCTCTACTTCCTGAATGTCCGCGGAGATGTTTTTCCAGTCTCTCCCCTGCATCCTGATTACTTACATATTTTTCTACGCCAGTAAGTTTTTCATTTATTTTTACTGTTGTTATCGATTTATCCTTCCTTCGATGGCTAGGATATTTTGGTCATTTATATTTCTTAGTAAGATTTGCCTCTTCAGATTAAGAATCATAAAGAATTTAAACAGTAATATTTGTAATAGCTTTATAATAATGGTTTGCAGCATATTGTAAAATGACTTACAGAACTATCCGCGTTTCTTCTGTCTAACATAATGTTCTCATAACCATCGCGGATAACATCATATTTAATTAAACCTAGCACGAATATGTCCTACTATAGCTGGTTCACTTAAGGTAGATTCTTGGGTGAGCCCTATGCCTGCGAGACATTTGTTCGGCGACCGCTGATTGGCTGGTTGCCGCCTACCTCCCGGTTCCAGCCAATCAGCTGCTGCCAAACAAACGTCTCATAAGCATTGGGCTCATCCAAGAATCTACCTTATATGAATCAGCTATAGTCTAAATCTTTTGTGTGAGGCAACTTTGAATTGTAGTCTCAATTCTTATTCCTAGTTCTTGAAGCTATGACACTTCGTCACTCGGCAAGTTAATTCTTGTTGAACGCCAAATTCATAAATCTGTGAATTCAAGAAAATCTCTTCTGAATTCAAGTAATTAATTGATTAATATATTAAACGAATAATCGTAAGCATCCCTATAAGACAACTTGAACGAGACTCATTGTTATTGGTTATCCGAAAAATCCTGATTGTTTGGAAGTAGGAGGAAATTTAAATAGAGACAGACACCTGTTTTATACAAAAATTAATAAAGTATGCATCATAACACTATTTCTATAGCTACAGGGACTTCCTCAAGCAGCACCCGAACGTACTACCCAACGGCGGTGACGAGCGCTGACTTACTGAACGCCACCACCGTTGAAGTAGCGACAAACGTGAGCAGAATTATCTGTGCAGCAAAGGCATCGCAGAAGGAAGTGTGCCACCTCTTCTGCTACACGAGTCAACTGTGCTCTCTCTACGATGTCACAGTGCCGAGACGAAGTGCTTCCAGCGTCGACGGATTCCTCAGAACTTGCTGGACAGATGACGGTGAGACTAAGTTCGAAGTTTATCGAAGTGGTTTTGGTCTCTTCGTCAGATCTATCGTTTTGTTTGAAAGTAAAACTTGAGTCTGGATTAGATTTGCTCTTTTACTTTCAGAGATTTTTAGATTTAAATACATGATAAAGTGGCGTCTGAACTTTGTTTGAAAGTAAAACTTGAGTCTGGATTAGATTTGCTCTTTTACTTTCAGAAATTTTTAGATTTAAATACATGATAACGTGGCGTCTGAACTTAATTTAAGAATAATAATAAGTTCTTGGAGACTGGATTAGCGGTAGGCTACACCTTTCTTCTGGTGATTTTTAAATATATGATAACATGGAGCCTGGACTTAATTTAAGAAATGATTCTATATATAATTCATAACTGATATAGGAATATGTCAATGAAGTTCAGTTGTTAAACGGACTGTTTTAAGCTTTCTTTTTACAATGAGATCTAAGTCGGCACATTTTCGTAGGCTATAGAGGATACTACAGAATAAAAGCAATATTATCACGTATATTTAAAATCGAAAAATAAAAACTGGGGCTTTGAAATTATTGTTTATGAATAAGCAGAATAATAACGTATTCGTTTATTTGGATTCAGGTCTTCAATCTGCATACAACGTAATAATATTTCCTCTGCATTTATAACAGGAGCTAAATGTGAGCAAAATTATTCTTAGTTAATTTCATAACAAGATCTGTTATTTAAGTATCGTCATAAAGTACAATCGTTCACGAGCCAGAATCAAATAACATAACATACACGTAAGATTTTAGATATTTTAAGATAGAGAGACTTCATAATCTTGATTTTTATGTGAGAGGCTCATCAAAAGATTGAGCTTCATTGTTACTAAACATTCACAATACCCAGACGATTAGGTACCAGTTAACATCACCACTTAATGCCACACATGTATACAAAAATCCAAGTCGTGCATGAAATATACACTTTATAACTATATCGGATATTTGTAAACATTACTCATTCCTTCAACAGCTACTACCACAGAAACCAGCGAAAACAAGAGTAGAGAGTTAGTACGACATTACATATAACTATTATCGTTCATCTATATCGATATTGTAAACATTACTTCATCTCACGCTTACTTATCACAGAAACGCGACAACTAGTTAGTACGACTTATACAGTTCATAACTATATCGGATATTTGTAAACATTACTCATTCCTTCAACAGCTACTATCACAGAAACCGGCGAAAACACGAGTAGTACGACTGTAACATCAGCGGTAAGCACGACCACCGCTCCCGCTGAAAACAGCCGATCCTGTGGACAAGGATTTGCTGATGTTCCCGGCGTTGGCTCCCTCTGCTTCGACGAGAACCAGATGAGCATGTCCTCTGCAAAGTCGGCATGTTCCTCGTACAACGCAAAGCTCGTGACTCCCTTGATATTCGAGACACTGCGGCTTTATGTCGTGGGACTACAAAAGAAAGGTATGCGATGAAAAAAATGGTTTGCTTAAAAGGTTCCGATGTTCGGTCATAGGGAATTAAATTTGGCAGAAAAACAGATGCATCTAAGTTTCCAGGAATGGTAGGACGTTTCTTCCGATATATGACTGGAAAATGAGTTTATTCTCTTTTATTTAACTGTAATAATTAGAGCACGTTGACAGGGAAGAACACCAACCAAAGATAAATTTCTTTACATACACGCACACACACACACACACAACACACACACACATATATTTATATATATATATATATATATATATATATATATATATATATATATATATATATATATATGTATGTATGTATGTATGTATATATGTATATATATATATATATATATATATATATATATATATGTATGTATATATATGTGTATATATATATATATATTATATATATATAATATATATATATATATATATATATATATAATTTTTGTATACTTTGAAATTGATGGTAGTACTGCTGATAACGTCTTACTATGAGATTCAGGGCCTCTGTAACACGGTTTTTTGGACTTTGCTACTTATCAAAGCATCGGATGTAGCTGAAAGTTTACATATGTATATTTTGCAACCACACACAAATTTTGTCAGCATTAACAATAACCTAAACCCGATAGTTTTGATTTTTATAGAGTAAAAATTATCTAGCCAACGCCATGGCCAATGATTACGAGCCAAGAGTCGAAAAATATTCATTACGTAAGCAAGGTAAACACACCTTTTGACGAAATGTTGCCCTGCCCATCCACCAGACAGAAACTCATTCACCTTGTTCCATCGGCTCTGAAACCCAAAGACTTTATGAATGGCGGAACGATACATAGATGTGGGTGGGGTATCTGTGCTAGCGTAGTAATACTACTGTAGCAGTAGTGCCGCAACCGTATAGCAGTAATATACATGAATTAAACGTTTAGACCAACTGCTGGGATCCTTGAGGATCATTTAGCACTTCTTACAACTACTCGAGAAATGAGTTTTTATAGCTAGAAGTTAAATTTTCTAATCCAACAATGCCCATGATAGCCTTCAGTGTTATCCTGAATTATAACGAGGCCAAAGTGGGTGGAGCCTAATGAAGTCATCATTCTGACGATAATTATTGGCCAAAATACGGTACCGGCTTTTTTTCAGTAAATAGGTAGATAGCCAATAAATAAAAATTGCATGACATTATCAAATCAAGCTTGTCTACTATGTTTTTGAAAATAACCAACTATTCCCTACATCTTGTCAATCTGATTGTGGCCTATAAAGTAGACTGTAATTTCTTAGGAAACTTATTTTGGGAGTTAGACTAATAATCGAAGTGTTTTTGTATTTATTAACATATTTTGTTGCTTTGTTCACTATGACATTATCAGTGGAGAGGTTTCAGAGTTCATAAGGGTGTGCTTCTTTGCTTGTATTTAAATTTGTGTCATTGTTGCCAGAGGTCTAGCCTTCGTTACGTATATCCAATCATCCATCGAGAAAGGGGGAAGTTACGTAACGGGTGCGTTCGAAACCTTTTCTCTGATTAAGTTGGCCCGTCTTCAAAAAAAGTCACTTTTACATTTTAAGTACCAAATCTATTCAACCTACGTAATGCAGAATACAGTCGAAATTTATGTGTAGATATAATGTGTATTCTGAATAAGCGTTATATTTATGAAATGCATAGATAAAAAGTTATTGGGAAAAAACCGTGTTACAGAGGCCGTGAATCTCATAGTAGTTGATTCTACTCACAAAATAAATGAAATCTGCCCTAATGGTTTCCGTAGACTTTCTAAGATACTCATTTTTTTTATAGACATTCAGATATTTAGCATAACATGACATACTTGGTTAAAATTGCATGAGACTTTTAAAAACAGTCCTTTGTTCATTAATTAAAACTCTTCATTTATATAGCTCAATGGGAAATAACTTATACTATTAAAGTGAGAAAAAAAGTATTATATAACTATGTCAAGAAAATGATTGTCATTCATTCACAAATAAAGCAGGAACCAATAAAGTCAAAATGTTCTTTGAATCGTTTTTGAGTAAACTAAATAATGGTCATAATATTTCCAACACTATTTGTAACCTCTGCGTCCTCAGGAACAACCTATTGGCTGGGAGTCGAGAACGGCCTCTGGCTCGACGGTCGACCAGTGCTAGAGCTGGCGACATCGATTCTGACGGGAACCGCTGGCTGCGCCTACATGGACGGCGGAAGGACATTTGGTATATATGGTGTTGGGTGTAGTTCAACGATGGGGGCAATCTGTCAACTTAACTGAAGTATGCGTGAGATCTGTATTTGAATAGGAAACATAATTAGTATATCTAGTTATCAGCGGCACAGGATTGGGAAGCAATTGTAAGCAAGTTAATAAGAGATCAAATGAATATAGAAATTTATCTTTTTCTTGGTGCTAAAACTGCAAATTATTAAAGTTCGGCAGTCTTCATTTTAAAATCAACAGATGTTCAAAAAACAATTTTTTGCAATATTCATACGTTTTCCCTGTTGTATTTAAGATTACTAAAAACAAAATATTTCGATAGAAGAAGTGTCAGCTAAAACACGGCTTTCTCATGGTAGTATCATCGAGATTCAATAATAAATTATATTATCGGTAAACTGACCTATGTAGTTTGTTGTACAGTAAGTTCCAGAAGTGGAGCGACAAATCTCAGAATTGATCGTACTTCTTTAGAAACTCGTTGGGTTGCCAGTTAGCATAGTTTATTCCAATTATTGTCATCCTATTTATCTGTTAATCAGTGATTAACTGTATAAGCGCAGAAAGTATTTCCCCAGTGAATGATCAATGTTAGTTCAGTAATTGTTTATGAAAGAAAAAAGAAAAAAAGGATTTCCCCAAAGAAACATCTGCGGCTCTTAAAGTATGATATCAAGTGTTCACCATAGAGTGGCAGCAGGAACCGAGTGCATAAGCATTGACCTAATATTTGTAAATTAACTTTCTACTTTTACAGCGTTATATCGAAAGTTATAATGATTTCTTTTGATAAAGCACAGAGAAGTTTAGCATCTGATTATATGAAATATAAATACGAAACAAGTTGGTTAAAAAAAAAAAAAAAAAAAAAAACGAAATACAAGTTGTATGCGCGTTTAGCATTAGTTACATGGTTAGGCCTATTTCAAGAATCAAGGAAATATATTTTCCAGTTTGTTAGCTAATAATTTCATCGTTTTCTCAATTGTGCAAATTTTTACATGTGGAATTGCGTTCTGGGTCGCACCAAACAAGTAGTTTCGTAGATTTCCACTTTTTTTTTTTTTCAGTGCATAAGTGAGACTATTCTCGTCCATACGATCCGGATCGCGAATATGCTTGGCTAGCATTATTTTAATTCGAGTATCTCCTGTAATGCTCTCTCTCTCTCTCTCTCTCTCTCTCTCTCTCTCTCTCTCTCTCTCTCTCTCTCTCTCTCTCAGGACCTTTTTATCAAGTCAGGAATAACCAGAGGTCTGTTTTAAGAATCGAGCACTAGGCCTATTGGTCATGCTCGGGTGCTTCTTTATATATATATATATATATATTATATATATATATATATATATATATATATATAAAGAAGCTTTGTATATATTTCCTAAATATATTATATCTAGATAAACAAGGATATTACTGTGGATCCCTCTATTGATTTCTTAGAAGCACGATACAGTGTTTTTATATTGCATATATATATAATATATATATATATATATATATATATATATATATATATATATATATATATATATATATGTGTGTGTGTGTGTGTGTGTGTGTGTGTGTGTGTGTGTGTATATGTATATATATATATATATATATATATATATATATATATCCAAAAACTCATAAATTTCTGGTAAACAATAATGCTTGACTGGATTGAACTGATTACTGGTTGTCCGTGGAAATATGAATTTGGGTGATATCACTCCCTTATGAACGCCCACTTACGCAAATTCAGTCTTAAATTTCACGGTTGGGATATGATCCTTAGATTTAAGGTAAAGGGTTGAAGTGAAAAAGGTGGCGTTAGTATTATGGGTAGAGGTAGAGGTAGGGGGGGAGGGGTGGTTGGGGTCTTTCGTCTCCCTACTTAACCAGGTGGTGATTTTACGGGTGTTCTGGTTGCTTGCGACCGTCTTTCTTATTTTTTTTTATATAGCAAGTCTGTTTCCCAGGTACAAGGACAGGTCCTGGTATCGGTCCTGAAGGTTCTATCTTTGCCTAAATAACAGACAGTGGCCCTGCATTGTAAGCCTTGCAGTGCCCGGAACTAGGCCTAGTCACCTGAAAGTAGCAGCTGCAGTTAGAGCCTTTCTTGGAGATGGTGTTTTATACTCGAATCTAGAAGCTAGAATCAGAACTACCAACCACACCCAACTTCTCTATTGAATCTAGGTGCATTCATGGTTGATTATGTTTAATGTCGCCGAGATTTTCCCTTTACATTCTATTGATACTTGCATGGTTTTATGCATCTTCGCTAAAATAATTGATAATACACTATGATATTAAATATTTGTTTCGACTTTGCTCGAAATATACATTGGTAATGTTGGTAATTTTGTGCTGAACGAGAATTTCAAATTGTTTCGTTTCTATAGTTTGAAGTAATTACTATACTTTAAAATAATTACTATTACCGTAATTTTTTCTTATGATTGTTATAGATATCATAGATTTGATATTTGTGCATCATATGTTAGCTTTATTTTGCTTGATAGAGATTTCACTGTAGAAAAAAAGAATTTCAGCTACGAGTTGTAGTTGCCAGTTAGTGGATTTCGAACGAAATCCTCTGAAATTTGTTGCTTCAGTTTTAGAACTTACTGTACTGCCACCAGAGCGGCGCTGCTTGTACTCGGAGTAAAACACTCGCCCGGGAGCCGCGGAAATTGAGTTGTCGCTTAGTGTATCGTGATTCTTTTCGTTCATTGCCATGATAGTACGTACACGGTGCAGTTTATAATTGCAGAAATGAGCACAGGAAATCATCAAGAGAAAATGGAATAATATTTCACAGGTAAGCAAAGCATACCGATGTTTGTTTACCCATAATTTTGTGCTAGGCAGATAAATGGCTTCTTAGCAAAAGATACTCCTCCCTGTTGACATGTCATTTCCAGCATGTTGTTGTGGCACATAAGTGCAGCGACGATTTTAGTTTTGAAATCAGAACATCATTAACCTCATACATACCGCATAATGTTAAGTTTAAAAGATCTGGATCATTATTTTTTTTAATCCTTAGGGTAATTCTCGGGAATAATTCCACACGATCTGCAAGGAACGTTCCCGCGAATACGGCAGCCACTAGGGATTGGGACGTCAAATGTATTTCGCCGTGTTTAGTACTAGCCCCTGGGGTTAATTACAGTCGAACTGCCCCACCAAAAAAATAAATAACGGTAAATTCTTAATAAGCTACCCAAATACTATAATAAACCGTAATTTTCAAGAAATGCCGGACGCGGAGTTATTACCTAGATTTACCATCCTTAGTAGTAGGTATAGGCCTATAGGTAGCTGGTTTTGGCTATGAAACCTTATTTGCCTCTTGAATACGAAACCAGGTTAGTTTTGACTCAGAAACCCAAGTTAGCTACGAGTAGGAAATCCAGATTATCTCTTTCTGGCCCCGATTTTGGGAATAAAATTCATCGATTTGGAATTCACGTTTAACATGGCTAGGGAATTCGGTTCGTCTGATCTTTGAGCCTGAGTGTGCTTAGGTTAGGAATCTAAGTTAGTTTTGCAGGCCTCCTAGTGTTCCTACTTTTTTAGACCCCCTCCTACTTGGTCCTGCTTTTTTCTTTTTTAGGAAACTCCTACCAAAAAGTTTAACACGATTAGAAATAAGAATACAGAAATGTGTTGATTGAGTGCAGCTACGTGTTCGATTATTGATTTGTTGAGTAACCACTTTATTAGTGATGATATTTTAGGTTTATATATAGAATGTCATCTAATGTTATATAAATGTTTGTGTAAGTACCAAGAAAATATTTGCAGCGTTGATTACACCTTCAACCATCGTTAGACTGCATTTTCTTGTATACCAACCAAATTCTTGACCATCCTCTATTCGCTTATTGTATGATGAATTATCAGAACTGACGAGAGATGGTTTTTGCAAGATCAGTCTCCCAAACCTAGACAAGCTGATGTCTTTGGAACCCTTCGAAGTGGGAGAAGAAACCAAGACGGTAATTTTTTTTTATTCAAAGCTGAATCAAAGTGAAATTAACATTTCCAGACATGATAAAGTACTTGGTTGGCAGGGTACCGTTGAATAGCAACCAGTTTCGCCATCAGCAGTGCCTGCATCTATTGATAAGAAGAGAGAAGTCTTCTGAAAAATCTATCAGCGATGTAGATTGTGAATTGCCCTGTATTGTGCCATTGTCAGAGCATGACAACTTTATGCAAGAGTGGCAGCTGTATGCAAATGGAGTAGTTACAGAGGAGTTGATTTCTATATTGGGAAAATATTCTAAGCAATGTCACCAGTCTAGGAATCCCCAAATAATCGACTCTTGGGAAACTTGTCGAGACAGCATTGACATTGAGCCATGAGCAGGCTCAATTGAGAGGGGTTTCTTTCTTATCAAGATTTTGGTCACAGCCAAGTAGGAGTTGCCTGAATGAGAGGTCCGTAAATGGCATACGTTGCAGGTAAACACGGAGGAGGAGCGAATCAAGTGCCAATCACTGCCAAGATCATCCTTTCACTTCAAAGAGCACACCGCAATTACAAAGACACGAAAGATGCAGAAAAGATAGCTAAGAAAAAAAACCAGAAGAATGAAGAAAAACAAAAAGAAGAAGAAATGTAGCTAAAACTCAAGAAGAGAAGGAAGTTACAAGATGAAGTTGAAACGTCAAGAAAATCGATCCTGCAGAAGTAGCTGCTGCTCAAACTCTTTCAGAGTCCGAGAGAGCTAAGTTGGAGAAATAATCTGCTGAACTAAAAATTGCTTCTTCAAACTAGGAGAAAAAAAAAAAAAACTTGAGTGATAGCGTATCACAGTGACTGACAAATTATTGTAGTAATTTAGTTTCAGATGTTGATGTATTGTGAAGCTCATTCCATGCAGGCTCTATTTTTGTAACCACTATTGATATTTAATCCGATTGATTATATCTTCTTTGCATATTACTTGAGTATTATTGAATGCTAGTCAAAGGCTTATTTAACTGGAGTGGATAATTTTGCGTAATTAAATCAAATTAATTAATAAAAATGGGTAAAATCAAATGCAAGGACCTAGTAACTTTTGTTTTATAAGTAGTTTTAAAATAGAGCAAGCTAGAAAAATACCACTTGTTACCCTACTAGTTTGGACAGAGGTGGGCTTTACTCTTTTCAGAACATAAGTCTTTAATATGATGGACCAAGTAACAACTGCTTACTTGTACCTACTGAATTATTCTTTGATATGAATTTCAAACGTTACTACATGTATGCATTTAAATGCTTAAAATGTCTCATTAGAAATATCACATTATATCCCTGTGGCACTTCTACTTCTTGAAGGTTATCACTTACTTTTTTCATTATTTAATTATTTTATTTTATTTTATTTTATTTTATTTTTGTCAGACTCCTACTTTTTTTTCAGGGCTGCCATGAAGCCGGGTTTTGTCTCAGAAACCCAAATTGACTTAATCTTGAGAAAAAAGCAGCCCTTCCAGTTGGTCTATATCTCTGCCGGGGTGTGGCGGCGGGGGAAGGGAATCGGAGTGTATGAACTTAAATTTTTCCATTTCCATGCAAGTCTGTCCGTGTTTTTTTTTTTCCTTCTTTCTTCTCTCACGATTACTAGATTCCTCTGACTTGCAGTTACTAGCTAATTGCGTTATCCAGTTTCTTACTGCTTTCAGTGTTTCGATTAACTGCAGTTTTACGTACATAACTGAAATCGCTATTTTGCACTGATGAAAACTCGCAATAACCCACATCTTGCTTTTCCCGTGGTCATACTAGTGTTCTGTAATTAGATCCTAAAATTGGCATTATATATGTGTGTGTAGTAATCTTCGGATCTATCTTAATGGATTTGGCCGAATTTGATGCACTATTGCCCCGTGACAGCTGTATGATCGCTTGCTGAGCAGAATGCTCATTTCAGCTTACGTTAAATTTTATTTCGGAGTAGGGCCACATTTTGTGCATTTTTTTTTTTTCCGTAACGTAAACCCTAAACCCTTGGGAACCTATGTTCTCATTTCCTTATTTTGTAGTACTATAAGTTTTTTTCGGGGGCAAGTTTCTCCCGCGCAGTTTTATCATTGCTTCTTGTATTAATTTGATTTTATTTTTTCTGTTAGGTAAGTTATGTTTATTGTTTGTTTGTATGGTGTTTTTACGTTGCATGGAACCAGTGGTTATTCAGCAACGGGACCAACGGCTTTACGTGACTTCCGAACCACGTCGAGAGTGAACTTCTATCACCAGAATAAGTTATGTTTACGTTTTCCGTTTCCGTGTAATCACAGCGCATTGGAAGGGAATCTTACACTTGTTCCACCGTTGCTTTCACCTGTATTATTACTGTCTCTTAAACTACCTCGTAGTATGAGGTCTATATATAATTAATATTTACGCTAATGTAGTATACCATGTCGTCTTTCACTTTCTAAGAGTAACCTAATCAATATTGAACTAAGCGTTTGTTTTGCCAATTGAGGGTCAAATTCGTGACAGAAGTGAAAATATAGTAGTAGGCAAGGAGTGAGAAAGTTTAGCTGGCCCAATCTAGTTTAGAGCAATTATTTAGGACAAAGTTATCAGTTTGATCTACTCATCTTAGCCCAAGATAAAATGGACAAAACCACCTTGCCCATAAGGCACATTCGCATTAGTTAAGAGTTAAAGTCTGCTTGTAATCTCGTAGGAGTATATATCTTTCACTAATTATTCTCAAGTATAGTAATTACCTTAATTTTCCGGAAACGATCCCATTCAAAGGGATGTCAGTGTTGTTTTTGCGTAATAAGGCAAATCATGGTATTTACTAATACTAATCATACTAGTTTCTCATGGATGAAATTTATTGGTTTTTTGAACGGTTCGTGTATTTTAAACGAGTCCGACCTTCAGAGCCGTAGGAAATCATTAGTTTTTTCTTTTTCTTTCTTAACTAAACCCCTACCGCAGCTGTCAGTTTGGACCATGTTGGTGGGAATCGGAAGTTCTCTGATTGGGAAACCACAGAGGAAAAAAAAAGGAGTAATTTACCACAGTTTTGAAGGTTTGATTCGTCTGTTTATGTTACAACCTTATTTATTTCCTTATACATTGCTCTAGAGTAAGTTAAGTGTAGGCCCAGGGGCGGTAAAGCCACTGGCTGGGTAAAGGCCCAGAATCTTAGGTTAGAATAAGTAAGGCTAGGTTTGATTTGGTCTAAATGAATCTGACCTTCGAAACTGTTATGTATACTGTCTCTTGTGTTCTGTGTTTCCCCACCCAATAATTCCCGGTTGCCAACAGAGTGGACCGAGACTAATGGTTGGGTTGAAGAGTAATCTAATAAAGCAATTATTTCTGTTGGTTTTGAATGGCAGATTCATTCAAAACATTAAAAAAAATCATAGAAAATCATAAAATTTACTGTCAAAGGGAAACAGGTGTAGTAGTAAAAAATTACCATAGTTATATCTTGTTCCAATCTGTATACAAATGTAAGAGTAAAATAGCCCAGTTTTCTAAACTAAACATGCAGTCATGTACCCTTCAGGGGACTCGGTAATTTAGAACCCTTGTAAATTATTTATGAATTCAAAGTACGATGTACCAATTAATTAAGAGAAACTAGGATATTAAAATTAAATTGGCCATTATTGGTTTTATTACAATAAAAATAAAATCTACAAGAAAAACTGATAAAACTGGATGCTAAGAAAGTTTACATGTAAATGTTGATATAAAATAAAATATATGAAATGACAAAGAATTACTTAACGAATGATTTCTTGGAGATTTTCACTGCTTTACGGCACACATTAAGGTAACACAAAGGGAAATGTGAAAATATCTTGCAGGGCAAATCAAATGATTAAACTGTATCTACAATAAATTGTACTGTATCTACAGTAAATGCAAGCCTTCTCCAAAAAATAATATTCACCTATACAACACTTGTGAATACTGTAACAAGTGCTACATTGAATAATTGATTTATGGTATATACATCCTCTACAAATAAAATTGAAAATAAATAAAAAGTCGAATGTTTGAGAGTACCTATAATTCCTACTTGTCCCACAGACAGATTTAAAACAATTGAATGACAACATGGGGCTGTGTCCCAAGCATTTGATTAACTCCAATGGCCCGGGAAACAATGTTTTTTTTAAATCTGAAGCAGAAAACAAACGATAGCTTACTGTTGATGGGCAGGAATATTGCACATTTCAATTGAAGCACTAAGATCAAGCTGAGAAACATTACACATTGTTAAAGTAATTTGCATTATCTGTAGTAGTATACAAGCCTTTGTCTTTTAAATAATAGCAAACTGGAAAGTCGCTGAAACTTGGTAGCGAGGTGATTGACTGGTCATAAGCAGGTGAATGAGGCAAAGCCACACTTGCCTGCAGTCATTGCCTTCGGCATCATAGACTATTGAGGTGGTGAGGTGGGACTTGATAAAAAGCTAAAGTTTATAAACTACTGAGGAATAATGCAAATTTGTGGTTTGTTCCTATGAGAATGCAAACTATCGCCTTTTATGTATACAAGCTATTCTTAAGGTGGCAGGATGGTCCCTCAGCTAACTGGTAGGATGAATCTCTACCCAGAAATGCCTGCTTCTGGTCACAATTGTGAGCAGAGGAGTCATGACCCCTGTAACGTTGTATACAATCTGGCTTAAGGAAGCAAGACTGATAGTGCCCTGATCCGATGTGAGATGTATCTGAACTCTCGCTCTAGAAAAACTTGAAGAACCAAGTGCTGCCCTAAATTTAGAGTAGCACAGATCAGAAGGCAGCTAGTATCTCAGTCAGTCATAAATTGATGGGTTCAGATAACAACTTTACCACTCATTTACCTACCTTGTTTAAAAGACTGAGTAGAAGGGGTAACCTTACTGGCCAAGTTTAAAAACAGGATGTTGGATTGTAAAGTGTGTGTATTGTGGCCCTTCCAGTACATATTCAACCTGACTGATGCCTTGCAGAGGAAGGAAAAGGAAGAGACAGCCAATCACTCGCCCATTTAGTCTCAAGCTTTGTGCCATCTGAGTACCTTAGAGAAGATTCTTTTTTGTCCTAGAAAGACTTGCATGAACTCGCTGTTGCAAGCACAAGCCTTGGGATCATATTATTATACAGTGGGAGTTCTGGGCAAACCAGGCACCACCTAAAGGTTTGCATGGCCACATGCATACAGATTGACACAATACCCTGCTGCATCTTACTGTGGCAGCTTATTGAGTATTAACTTCTTCTGCACATGCACAATAAGGAGAAGCAAGAAGGTAGTCCTAAGCAAAAAAATACACAGACGATATGTCAGAGCTGGAAGCAGTGCTAGAGGAGAAAGGTCTAAACAGTACTCAATACTGCAGGAGTGTTCCCAAAGATAAAACAATTGCTACAGGAGTCTCAACAGCACTGAGTTCCTTAACAGAAAGCACCGAAAGACATGTCTCTCGGAATGCCAAGCAAGTCTGTCAGCAACCCAACAAAGCTGCTGATATGAGGGAGTGATAGTGGGGCGAGTTGTCTGGCATGTAGCCTAAAACATTTGACATGGTCAAATCTGAAGTAATCTCTTCAAAAACACAGACAAACATCTTTTGGCCTCCTGCTGCTGCTGCTGAAGCTCTCCACAACAAGAGACACCACCCAGCACAATCCTAGCAACAATACAGAAGAACAGTATTTACAGCACCACCAAGGACACAAAGTGTCCATACATACACCCACTTACATCCTTCACATAATTTTTTTGCTGAAATTCATGTTGAACAAAACACACAAATACGATACTTATAGTAATTAAAAACAAGGAAAGAAGTTTCAACCTGATGGTCTGTCAGAGCACAGAAAGACATCTTATCCCATCTGACCCCAAAAGAAAAAGTATTTGATGAAAGCAGGTATGTGGGGTTGGGGAGGGGGTAGCCACTCATCCACCTACCACCAGTTAACTACCTTGTTACCAAGTCTCAAGAACTGATTCCACCTTGTGCTGAGGAATACTTTCGCATAAAAGGTGATGGTTTGTGTTACCCTAGGAGCAAAAGGAAAATTTCAGCAGTGTACTTAACCCATTATGCCCACCAAGGAGTGAGGCTAGAGGAAAACTATTCTGTTCCTGCTATGGGGGTCATGTGTAGCCCACCATAGATGGTAAGGTCTTAGTGCTCCCTCTCCTTCAGGTACAATGCTGTTTTGGCTTTAAATTTTCCCTCTCTTTCAAATTTTGTAACCTTAACTTGCTCATTTTCATTTTTTTGTAACTTTAACTTGCTCATTTTCATTTCATCTTTCGTAATAAAAACAATGGGCAAGGTGTAACTCAAGATATCTAATAAACTAAGTAATTTATGATAATAATACACTATACATAACTATGTCATTTAACCATAGCAACAAGTGAAATTCTTATAGGTTTGGTCAGTAGGGAGGGATCTTTTAAACATGAAAAATTGGAGCTTACTAATATACCTTTAATTAATAATAATAATGGGTATTAGACCCCATTTTCAACATGTGGTGTTGAAGGTGATAGCAGCATCAGCGTCATTTGGCATGTATAGTGTTTTCTCTATTTTTTCGATAATTGATTTTTCTAGGTTGCTGCATTCTGCAAGTAACACCAATGTTTGTAATACTTGGAGAGGAAAGCAGCTTGGAAAACTGAACAGTTTTATTTCCGTTGAATACAATACATCAGTTACAGAATACGATGGTAACTGAAATCGGGAGTTCATCTTTCATACTCTGTAACTGATAATATAGTGTATTCATCAGAAAGTTTATTTCCAAGTTTATTTTCCAATTTTGTAACATGCTCTCCTCTTCAGGTATGACAAACATCGGCATTATGCTGTAGAATGCAGTAACCTACAAAAATCAATAATAATAATAAAAAATACTCATAGCATAACCCACAGTTATGTATATTTACACGTATTTAAAGATAAATCCGTACAGATTTATCTTTAAATATATGTATACATATAATTGGGGATTTGTTCTCCAATAATATAATAAAAATAATCTACAACAGGAAGTCATTGCTACACTGACTTGAAGCCTGACCCAGTTTTATGACTCTGAAATCATGTTTTCAATTAAAATTCCTACCCTAATGACATGCAAAGAAATTAAGTAGTATGGCGTCAGTGACATACTTTCTTCATTGAGTACAGAACCTTCTTTTATGGGAATAATATTCACAAATAGAAAAAGTAATGCTTTGCTTAGTTACAAATGTACAAGCTATACTGTAGTTAGAATGATCACATTTAGCTTCAACTTATTTTAGTTGATAGCAACATAAGTCAATGAGACTCACAAGACTGGTTAAAAGAAGCAAACGCATACAAGACTTAGGGATTACAGTAAGTCTACCAATATTCAGGATACCAAGAAGAGATTAAGAAAAACAACTCGCCTAACTACGGCTTTGAGAACCAAAATAACATTCTTTGTGAATGAGGCATTGGCACAACAAGGGTAGTTCTTGTGACATGCCTGATGGCAGTATAGAAAATAGGCTTGGTTGCCTTACTTAAAACTATAAGAACTGTATAACTAATATACAGTAGTAAATAAAATAACAACACCAGCTGTCATAGCGCTATTTTACATGCTTTAGCTGATTCACCATGTATTCCACAGAATGTGCCACTTTCAGATAAAAAAAAAATCACTTGGAATTAAAAAAATTGATTGCACGTTCTTCCACCAATAGATCACAACAGTAAAGATTTCAGTAGCTGACATGTTAAGTTAATCAGTGAACCACAATTATACATACATATATATTTTTCAATCCATTTAACCTTGACTTCTTTGCAAACTGCTCTGATTAATAAAACTTTTCTGTACATTCAACTATTCTAATCGTACAACCAAACCTCTTCGGTATATACTTCATTTGTCACTGTTTGAGCACCAATTTCCACGTATTTCTTTAGCATTGTGAAGTGTCTTAGCACAAAAGCAATGTTTCTCTTCATGTCTCTGGTGCTATGATTTTTGTCATTTTAATATCCTCAACTTACTCTCCAAATTTGTCATATTTACTTACTGTGCAGGTATTTAAAAATATTTATCACTGAAATTAACATAGGCAACAATGTTAATATAAAATGTATATCAGAAATGGTTAGATATGCTTATACAATAATCCTATCTACAAGTCTTTTCTTACATTGATTTGCTAATCCAACAACTGGGAGATGGCTGCTTTTAACATATAGTTCAAAATGTAACAAAAATATTTAACAAACTAATGAAACCAGATATGTAAAGCAAATTTTGATCAAAGTGAGGCACGAAAATGAGGTTTGTTTGAAGTTCAACAGCTGAAAAAACTTTTGTTCACTTTTGCTATTAGCAGTATTA
The DNA here is from genome assembly GCF_015104395.2 of Macrobrachium nipponense. Lineage (NCBI taxonomy): Eukaryota > Metazoa > Arthropoda > Malacostraca > Decapoda > Palaemonidae > Macrobrachium > Macrobrachium nipponense. The sequence goes on along the minus strand of NC_061091.1, from coordinate 7,597,577 downwards.
GTACTTTTTTAGTCATTATTTTTGTCCACTATGCAAGATATGGGATAGGATGCCTGAGTTTTTATTAAATTACATATATAAGGTATGAGAACTTATAGTTGCAATGTGGGAAAAGTAGTTTTATTCCCCCCATAAATTGTTTGTAAGAGACAGCCAGTGAAAATATAATGAACATGCTATATGTTGCCAAATTATAAAACATGATTATGCATCAAAGCAACTTAGGAACTATCTAGACATATAGCAGTAGTAGCAGAGCAAAAATCACTAAAATAAATATGGTGGCATCTATTAATACAGCTTGATTGAGCCCATTTTTTGATATGCCTATAATTACAGAGTAAAAACAAGAGATTTACTAATGGGACAACCATGAAACGTTAATGTTTAGTAATAATAAACTTTACATAAAATTTAATGAAAAACATACATATTAAATACAGTAACCGTTATATTTACACAAGTAATGTACAGCTTTACCAGAATAAAACAAAACACCTTATGTAATTGGATGCAAAACAAAAGCAGCACATTTCAATCAGAAACAGAAGTTACTCTCTCTTAAAAATATATGCACAACTAACAGAATAACACAATCATAATTAGTACTTACTTGCTTCTTATGATAAGACAGTATTAATAAAGAAATGCACAAAAAATTTGTGTAATTCAGTATTACAGGTATGTATTTACAACACTGTCCACACATCATAATCATTTATTGAAATCACTTGCACACTCAGTATCAAAATATATCCTACCTATGAGCATTATCTTTGACATAAACAGGTATAACCTCAAGTAATTCAGGGATTTAAGACAAATTTCCCAATCTTTTTTTATCTTAATGCTACTAAATACATACAAGGTTCCCTTTCACAGTGTTGCACTAATAAATACTAATATATGAGTCAAATTCAAGTAGTATATAATACAGACCTAGCTAAGAAACTATCTCTATTAGTTGGAATTCCAACTCTTGGCACAGCTTCATTGCTTTCTGCCTTTTACTTTTCATTTATTCCCTTTGGTTTCTTCCAACTTAATGGTAATTCTCTTAAATTTGCCTTCCCCTTATTTGAAAGTTAATCCTTGTGTGAAACAGTGGTAGTCTAGAAATCAGACTTGTGGTCTCAGATTACTATATAAAAGAACAACTTGGAAGAATGATATAAATCCATACAGACACCAATGAATAAACAGATTTTACAGACACAGCACTCATGTGGGTAGCTCCCTACATGTGAAAATAGCTTAATCAGACCACAGAGCTAAAAATCTTGTTTCTTATGGTGGTGGCCTCTTTCCCAGATAGCTATGTATGCATTTACCTGTCTGGGATGGATCTTCAAAATCCCAAATGAGTAATTAGAAAAACATTTTGCTTCATCCACACAGGCATATGTAAACATTTGCCTTAAGCCCATCTTAGTTGCTTCTATTTAGAATATTTTTTCTCAACTGACTAATATTGTAAGCAGTATTGCAAATAAAAATTTTAAAAACCTGTTTAATCATTTTTAATTTACACAAAAAAAAAATATTATGGCAGATATAGCTTTTGTACTATATTTTCAGGACTGACTAAAGTTAAAATAGCATATTATGCAGCGTAGTGTATATATGTAGTACTAATCTTCTTTAATATACAGTATTATTTTTGTGCAGCAGTGTTTTTCTATTATTGTTGGAGACCTCTTCTGTGAGCTATTATTTACATTTCAGAATGGTGAGGAATATACGTATCCCCATCAAGCTTTAAAAGCAATCAATCACCTTACCATCAATTTCTGATAAACATAACCCAGTCACACAGCAGGGCATGAAATTACAATACGTACGCTATTAGCACATGTATTATTTTTAAAAATTTACCTGTTTTTACCAATCCTGAATACAGGACAGTATAATTTTGATATATGTAACATCTACCTCTTGCCTTCATAGGGAAAATATGTATTAAAACTCACAATATGTATTCTGGTAAAGTTGCATTACCAAAATATTAACCCTCTGCAAACTGGGGTGATACTGTATCTTTTACTAAAATGAAATAATTTTACTTCAGATCTGTCCATACATTGTTAGTTTGAATGTTAATTCTGCTTCCAGTAGTGCCTGACAGGGCTCTGTACTCTCGGCTACAACTCTCCTCTCTTTATTAATGATCTTTCCAACCATGTCTTTTTGCCAAAACACTTTCCAGCACTTAATCCCAATATATATTCTTCTTCACCTCCCAACAATCCTAGGTTAATCACACATCAAATTACTAATATCAAATTGCCTCTACTTTGTCCATTAGTTCTGACTATGTCCATTAGTTCTGGTCTTGGCAACATATCTATAAATGGATCCAGTAAATTGTTGTAGATACAGGACTCCAAAACAATACATATCCATATCTTGTATTCTATCATTCAGCTTTTTCTATATTCTGGGTGTTTTTTTTACGCTTGGTTTGACAGAAAGGGTAATTAATCCTCTAGGTGTTCAAGTTACTCCATCCTTTTTTTTTTTCCCTTTATGGTCAAGGGTCCTACTGGCTTTAGTTTTCTGTAAAAGAAAACTATTGAGATGGTTTTTTGTCTGTCTGTCTGCCCTCAGCTCTTAAAAACTACCAAGGCTAGAGGGCTGCAAATTAGTATGACATACCAAATTGCTGCAGAAATTTTCGTGGGCTGCAGCCGAGAGTTTCATCGGCCATGGCTGAGAGTTTCATACCATTATACGCTATACAGAAAATTCTATTGCATCAAAGAGACTAAGAAACATTTTTACTTGTTTTTTACTGCATCCATTAGGCAAGAGCTAGATAAGGGTTGGACTGCCCATTCCAAGAGTCTTTGTATTTAAAAAAAAATGTGTAATAAATTCCTATGAAATATACTGTAATGTACAAAATAAAGGATCACCAACCAATTATGGTTATAATAACAGTGCTGCACAGGTACTTCAGATTTATGGTAAAAACACATGCCTAACTCATAACTCGCACCAATAATATTTTAACAACAAACTATAAGGTACCTACACTGCAAACCCACAGCCATGTTATTTATAATTAGTATCAAGTAATATGATAAAGACAGCAGTGTATGATTAAGCATGCAACACAATATACATTTCAATAACCCACACTTAAAACATCTGTTGGCACCAAGTTCACAATCTAATAATGTCATCCACTAATTCAGTTATTGTAACTGAATTCTGTTTCTGTACCTGAAGTAATACATTTCACCAAGTTATCAGGGGTTATATGAACTTCAAAAGTTATCCCTGTTTCAGAAACAATTTTTACTAGAAATTTTCAATCAATCAGTAACAATCAATGATCTTCAGTTTACATGAGACATTTTCCCATTCATTATTCTTCATATTTACCCTGCTTCTACTGATGTCATTCAAATCTTAGGAACTCCAAAAAATATTAACATAAGCATCTACACATTCAACAAGAAACAGAACCATTTTAGTCACATTTCAGTATATACTTAACAAATTCCTATGCCATACATAATTCCAGAAGAGTGGAAATAAATTTTGCAAACACCCAGATACAATACTGAAATATCACTGCTTCAGTTTACTTTATGATAAATATGCAAGATTGCATCACAGAAATTGTAAACTATTTCAAAAGGAGGAAATCATCCATTACAGACATTGTTTACTTTTGATGGAACAAACCTCTTAGCTGTACTTTACATTAGTATTTATTAAATATGAACCAAGACTATTCTACATTGTCATAACTTAAAACTTATTTTAGAATGACACCTGTAACATTACAAAAATAACTTGTAGTATCACAATAAGCATTTTCAGAAGATATTACCTTCCAATTACATTGCACTCTCTACATAGTACTTTTTGACAAACTTTAACATAAGATCTAACCTGATATTTTCAGAATTCTGTTCACCATGACTAACTGATCAAACTTGATGAAATGGGTAAAATGAAAAAAACAATATCAGAAGTATACTGTACATGCAACAACTAGGAACTCAGGCTATATATGTTACTTCAAATAGGGTCTTGTATTTGGGTTTACAATATTTGGTCCATGTTATGAGGTAGAACTTGGCACTACAAACTTTTTGGTATTGGGGGGAAATGAAAAACTCATACTCAAGACAGAACAAATCCATCCTGAACAGTTAAAACAATCATTGCAGGCCAAGTTCTCTAAAAAGAAACCATTTTTACTGTACATTTCAATGATGTTCAGCTTACATGAGGCATTTTCCCATTCATTATACATCAGATTTACTTCTACTGATGTTATTAAGTGCACAAAGACACAGCAAATTCTCAACAACTAAAACAACACAATATTTGCAGGCCATTTTCTCTTGTAAAAGGACATGAGTGACAAATTCTCTTTACATAGGAGGGGATCACTGGCACTTCAACTATGAAAAGCACTGGTTGTTTCAAGTAAAAACCACATTGTGTGAAAACTTTTCCCCACATTTTTCTATCATGGATGTTTATATATAGTATGTTCCTCCTTAGATTTCTGGTAAACAATTTTCTTACCTTTAGTAAACACAATTTGACATATACGAATGAGAATTACAATGTTCTTTTCGAGACAACACTTGTTCTTAGTTTTGTAACTAATGACTTATTATTAGAAATTTTCAAAAGTACTGTGCATATCCCCATTCAATATTGCCATGTGTACTTGGTGAGAATGAAAAATTATATGCTGCACCTTTGAAAGAATGCTTTCCATATATCATACAATAACAGCTTCCATGGCTTCTTGTCTGAATGAATTACTGTGTGATTTACTGGTCTACATTCCTGAAAGAACAATTATCTAAATTCAATGTAGAACAATTGCTCCCTATCTTCTTGATTTCTTAGGTGACTTGTAAGTACACTACTCATAACAAAATATTTTTAAGATAATCTCCCAAATCATGGGCAGGAGAGCAGGTCCAAACGTAACACTATTCACTCTGTAATTTTCATTTGCTTTAGACTTTTTTCTGAGAATCTTTCCCCACATTCAATTTGCATGAATTCTATCAGAATATAAAAAATAAATTTTCTTGCTATTTTCTACACAGCTTCTCAAGTCTGTGACCTCAAGGCTTCTTCTGCATGAGCTTTCATATGAACAGTATGCTTATATTTTTGAGTAAATGATTTTCCACATTCACTGCAAAGGTACGGCCTTTCTCCTGTGTGAATTCTTATGTGAAGTGTGAGTTTACTCTTTTCAGAAAATGCTTTTCCACACAATGTACAGGCATATGGCTTCTCGCCTGTATGAATTCTCATATGTGCATTAAGATGACCTCTTGTAGAAAATTTTCCTCCACATTCACTGCATAGGAATGGCTTCTCTCCTGTATGAACCCTCATGTGAGTGCTCAAATGATCTTTCTTATAAAAGGCTCTCCCACATTCTGTGCAAGAGAATGGCTTTTCTCCAGTATGAATTTTCATGTGAACTTTAAGATGATCTCTTGTACCAAAAGCTCTTCCACACTCTGGGCAAGGGAATGGTCTCTCTCCTGTATGTGTCCTTATGTGGTTGCTAAGATGATCCTTCTTATAAAATCCTCTTCCACATTCTATGCAGACGAACGTCTTTTCCCCCGTATGAATTTTCCGGTGAGCATTGAGCTGACCTCTTTTCCAGAATCCACTTCCACATTCAGGGCAGATGTAAGGTCTCTTTCCAGTATGAGTTCGCATGTGAATTGTGAACTCATATTTCAGGGTAAAGACTTTTCTACACACATTGCAGGTTAAAGAATTGCTTTCTGTGTGAACTTTCATGTGCGCTGCAAACTGACCTATTTCTGAAAAAGCCTCTCCACACACATTGCAAGTTAATGGGTTGCTGTCTGTATGACCTTTAATGTGGTCTGCAAAAGGACCAAACGCTGAAAAGGATTTTTCACAAACTGTGCACCTAAACTCAGAGTCTTCAGAACCCATTGTTTCAGGGGTATTGAGACAAACATCCTCAGACACACTTTCCTCTGGGGAAGAAAAGCTCACTTGACAAATGTCTGTTGGTGAATTAACATCTCCTTCCAGCATAACTTCTTTTCTACAATTTTCATCACTGTCTGAAAAGTCTCTCTCACTTTCTACGGAATCAATTTTGCTCGGACATTTTTTGTCATCTTCTTCAGCACTAAACGTTTCTAGCTCTGTCTTTATTACAATAGACGGTTCTACAAACACAAAGCAATCATTGGCAGCTGAACTTTGATCACCAAACAAGTCATTTTTTTCCTGCTTAATCAAAGAAGGTGACAATGGGCATTTCCCTTCTTCCTTCACAGGGAGTTCAGGATTAAGTTTTGATTCCATCTTTGCCTCCTGTCTTCAGACACTTTAGCCTCCCTAAAAATTTCCACTCACAATGAAAGTGGGAAATTAGCTTATAATCTACATTTCCTTCATGAAATCACCATTTTCAGAAGATTTTCAAGTAATACACTGGCCTTACCTCATGAAACCCCTTCATATCTTTCTTGCATGAGTGAACCATCTTTGCAAATCTTCAACTCATGAATTCATTCTTTTTCAAAATTCAAAGATACAAGAAAAGCAGCTTCTCTTCATAAATCTTCACAGCACTCACAAATGCTTCAAATGAACTTTCTAACATTTAAGTCAAAACCATGGAAGTAAGTTTACAATTAAGAATCTTATAAAAAATATAATTACAACTGACAGACCCTGTGGTCATACAATCTTCAAAGCTGTATACTATACATATTCCATGTTCATGGTTGAGTAAATTACCTTAAATTCTTTATCATTCATTTCAGTCTTTTAATATAAAACACAAACTGCCTTTTTCATTATTTAAATGACTATCAAGGGACTCGGGAGCAAATTAAAATCACAGTACATTAAAATTTTAAATATAGTACGTATACAGAATTAACATTTCAGATGTAAAGTAATTTTATACTTCTCTTTTTCTTACTGCTGATATCATTGCTTCAAATTCTGTAAGACTAATGTAGAACTCACTGGTACTCGTCTTCTGATCCAATTGTTGATGGTACTTGATGTAAAAAACGATTCTAATGTTTGATTTATCCTGAAATTAAGAATACAAAAAACAAATGAAAAAAGATACCTGAAAAACTATCAGCCAGTCTACAGAAATTATGAATAAAAATATATAAATGTTTCAGGATATTTAACTTTTCAAAACAAAATAAATGTTTTCATATAAACCAGTTACAGTTACTACTACTACTACTTATTATTATATTATTATTATTAATTTTTTCTTGTCTATCACAGTCCTCAAATTTGACTGGAGCCTGTGCAAAAAACACCAGCTACCTTGCAGTAATAAGTGGTACAAGTACCAACCTGAAGGAGTGGTAGAAAACGATCAGGCAAAGATGCTCTGGGACTATGGTATCAGAACAGATTGGGTGATACGTGCAAATAGACCAAACGTCAGTGACGTTGATTGACAAAATCAAGAAGAAAGTATCACTCATTGATGTCGCAATACCATGGGACACCAGAGTTGAAGAGAAAGAAAGGGAAAAAATGGATAAGTATCAAGACCTGAAAATAGAAATAAAAAGGATATGGGATATGCCAGTGGAAATTGTACCTATTATTATTATTATCATTACATATTATTATTATTGTTCTTGAACCTTTGAATCTCTGTAACAAGGTATACATATGTATTGAGAATTAAAAGCCACAGTAGTGTTAAAAATATTTATGTACAGGATTAAAAATGACTAGGAGAGACTTGCGGATACTGCTCCGTATCCTTGTCACTTTTAACCCTGTACATAACTATTTTCAACACTACTTGCAATTCAAGCTAAGAATAAGATGTTTGTTTGAAAGAAGTAACAGAAGATAATAGGAAATACACACAAAGAAGAGTAAAGCACTGCAGCTCCTAATTGAACTTCTGGGGTTCCAATTGCACAGCATCATCGAGGAGACTGCTCCACAGTCCATTGGTGTGAGGACTAAAGGACCTCTGGAACTGAGGAGTTTGACAGCAGGCACATTTACTGCATATTGATATCTGTTAAAATACAACTTAGGAAATATGACAAACAAGAGACCATACATCAATGGTCCAAGTCTATGTAATAATCATACAACCCCAAAACAAACAAAACCAGAAAAAGAGAAAGGGGAGAGGAGGCAGTTAGCCAGTAATACTGTATATACTAGGGTTGATCCCCAGGTCCCAAAAACGTGAAAGTCAGTACTACAGTATTTGTGCCATCTGATCCCATGAGCTGTGATAAACTGCAGGGTCTGAAAGCATAAATTATCATTGTGTAGGTACGTAATGAGTTTGTACTGCAGATCAAATTCTTTACAAAACTTCATTTGTTTCCAACAAACCAAATTCCTAATGTAAATTCAAGGTTCAAGAACTGAAATTCCACCTTCTCATAAAACTTTGTCCACGGCAGTTCCCTAACAGTATGCTAAAACAGGAAGAACAGGAGATCTGGGTATGAATCCCTTTGAGGCCAATTAAGAGATCAATATCAAAGTAAGTTCATAGGACGATAACTTCTGAGCAAAGATACTAGAAAGATAAGAAAAGACTACTACACCCCAACAGGGTGGTAGTGCCATCAGTGCACCTCATGTGGTCCACTGTATGCATTACTTAAGGTTCTTTGCAGCGTCCATTCAGCCCCTGGCTACAACCCCTTTTCATTCCTTTCACTGTACCTCCATTGATATTCTTCCTTATATCTATCTTTATTCTTCCTTATATCTATCTTTCCACCCTCTCCTATCAATTGTTGCGTGGTGCAACTGTGAGGTTTTCCTCCTTTTACAACTTTCTAACCTTTCTACTCGCAGTTTCCCTTTCAGAGCTGAATGGCCTTATAGGTCCCAGTGCTTGGCCTTCAGCCTAAATTCAATCTCACAAGACTGCTACACATGTAGACCTAAAAGGAGGGATCAGCATGTCCTCAGTGTAGTTAATTATATAGTAATACATCACAGAGCTTGCACATCTGTTCTTGTAGTAACCAACAATCCAACAAAAACACATCTTACTGTCTCCAGAGCAGCCCATGTTTGTTTGTTTGTATGGTACTTTTACATTGCATGGAACCAGTGGTTATTCAGCAACGGGACCAATGGCTTAAAGTGACATCCAAACCACGTTGAGTGTGTATTTCTATCACCAGAATTACATATCTCTCACCCCTAAACGGAATGCCCAAGAATCGAACTCGCGGCCACCGAGGTGGCACGCCAACACCATAACGACCACGCCACTGAGGCACTAGAGCAGCCCGTGGGTCTGGATTGGGCAGGCAAAAGATGAGGAGCTTCCTTTTGAGCTGGATGGTGAACAAGTACAGTAAGCCAGTTAAAGATTGAGATCAGTAAAAAGGTTACACGTGTTAAGAAAAGTTAAAGTACGTAGTAGTTTCAGTTATCCACCAGGCTATTGCATTAGCATGTATTTTTTTACATCTAGGTTATATCTTTCAAACAATGCCAAAAAAACACAGGATGATGTTTTAGTAATGTATGTACAAACTAAGATCTACAAATACAGTATGGTTGCTAGCTGCTTAGTGTAAGGTGTACTTGACGATTGTTCAGTAATACTGATCTTAATGTGCAGTTTTTAATTTGCATCTCATTTCATCCCAGGAAAGAAAGAATGATTGGATGTACTACATAGTAAGCGGTCATACAGCATCGTACTTCATCCCATGTGATATTTTTCTTAATTTCAGGTAAGAGGATTGAGCGGAAAGCAATGTCCCAGCATGGTACAAGGAATTGGATGAGGCTGTTTCAGTGTGCTATCGTCAACAGCCTTCAGCTAATGTGATGCTTTATAGGACCTAACTGAAGATGGCAATTGAGAAGTTAGGCTAAGTAAGGTACTAGGACCTGGCATCCTCAATTATTTTAGGTTAGGTTGGGTACTAGGGTAAAAAACCGCACGGTACAGGGGTGGACCATGTACGATCAATGTGTACAACCCCAAAAAAAGTACATTATAACGCGTCCTGACATCGGAGATGGGCATCAGACGCGACTTGTTGTTGGTGAGAAACGGAGCTAAAGACCTCTACTCCGGTGTCAGGACGCGTTACAATGTACTTTTCTTGGGGTTGTACACATTGATCGTACATGGTCCACCCCTGTACCATGCGGTTTTTTACCCTATTACATTACTGTATAGCCTTGTCTTTCACCCCTTTTCATTCCTTGCCCAAACCAAAAACACATGTTACTGATGGGGGAAGTAGAGGACCTACCCCATTAGGTTATCATTTGATACCCTAATGGTAAAAATGAATATAAAATTCATAAAAATCAGATAAAAACAGTTACCCCATTCTAGAATGGATATAGCCTAGGTACTAGGTAGACTTTGATCAAAGTTACCATTTATGTAGGTTAGCAAATATAGGTATTCCTAAATAGGCTAGATCAAAGTAGGCTAGTACTACCTAAGTAGACAAATTTCCATTTTACTATTAAATGATACTACCTTAGTTATGCTAATAGAGCCTATTATTGCTGTTATTTTTCATTGAGGCTAGGCTAAGGAGGGATATGTGACAGTACTTGTGGTACCTAGTAGAATATCGTAGGCCTGGCCTTTTGATTTGTTGACTACTTGCCTAGTAATTTGTACAAGCTAGTTACTACCTAGGTACCTAGTGTTGCTACTTTTGTTATCATTCTGTAGTAGGTACCTAAGCATTTATGTTGAACCGATGTAGATTAACCGACTAGCCATCTCCAAGTTTAGAGAGAACCATTGGTCAGCTATTGGTTAGGAGAAGCTGCCAACTTATCAAAAATTGACCAAGTACAGATACCAACTTACCGAAAATATTGGGTCACCTTACCCGATAAGGGTACCTTGCAATTGATGTTCCCTGATGGTTTACTACGTAAAGATAAAGGTCCTTATAACTTTGCTATTTATTTCCAAACTAATCAAGCTCACAGGACTGGGCGATTGATGTTCTCCATAAATAAATATAATGCCTGTCCACTGTCAAGGCCTCCTTCACTTTCAAGATTCGAAGCCAAAAAAATAAGCCTAACGCTTTCCAATCAAGGGCGATGTTCTCGACACTGCAGTCCTATTATTTCCCTCGAGTTCTTAATAGAATGTATTAGTCTCTCATTATATATAACTAAATCGAAAAGTTTGCGTAACTATTCTAATCTTATCACATTTGAATATGACAAATATGACAGCTTACGATGTTGTGATTTAATTGCTGTAGACAATACCACAGGTAAGCTTTGAGTGATTGTAGCTCTACCTTTCCTCAGGTTATGTTAAGTTAGCGACTTTGGAATAGGACTGCACCCCTTCTTCTTCTTCTTCTTCTCCACCCTTTCCAGTTAAATATGCACACGTACGGATCTCATTGTTATCTTTTCTTGAGATCAGTGCCATCTTCATTTTAGATAAGTGTATGCACTAATGAAAAATATGTATATTTTTGAAATTGAAATCAGTGAAATTTTTTTAACATAACTGACTGAGCCTAGAGAAAATTTTGTTCTTATAAACTCATGTAGGATTCTCCTCAGACAGTTGCGATACTCTCCTATTCTGCAGGAGCCACGACGCTGTTGAGAAAACACTAAAAAATAATTATGAAATATAAAAAGCAGCCTATTTAAAAACGGACAAGAGCCCGCCAGAGAGGGGATTATCCCTGTGGAGGGCTGTAGTGTAGATAGATAGGTAGATAAGTTTACTGGCCACACCGTATACAGGATACAATGATGATAGTATAAACATATACAATAGTGGAAACAAAAGATTTATTCACACTAAGACAGACTAACATATATAAATTACTGTAGTTCAGACTCAGTCCTATATTACATTTAAACACAACACAACATTAGTTTCAACTATATGTGAATTCAAGATTTCATAAAATATTTTACACATTAAACCATTGTCAAAGCTGGAAAACAAATATTCTGTGGATTGTATTCCTTAATTGTTGGATTTTTGGACATTGTTCTATAACATGACTCTCAGTCTGAATTAGGCCGCATTCACACAGACGTTCGAGCGACTTGTTTCAATTGCTAGTTATGTACAGAGTGCAGACAATCGAAAGCGCGTGAAAGAAATCCTGTGCAGATCATTCATGACATCCAACCCGCCAGCCAACCGCAACCCCCCCCCCCCCTTAAATATTGTGCACGTCAAACGTAGGATTCAAAACTTTTTATGTTCTACATCTGGAGGCATTAGAATTGTCAATTTATTCATGAACTTGATTAACTAACCAGGACTCACCTCCTACTCCATTACGAATCATATCTTGTACATACCAGCTTACCAATTGGGTCACCAAGAGCAACAACAGTATTTATCATATGAATGAGAGGATCGTCATTAAGTGTATATCTTTCTTTCCACGTTTTGTTAAAGAACTTACTATGTTGTCTCTGTTTAACAAGGTCAGGTAAGATGGGTAGCCAAATTCATTATAACATACAATATTGGGTGTGGTTTGTCTTACACGCAACAATTCTTTCATTGCCAATTTATACAATTTAATTACTGGTTTAAGATCAACCCCTATCCATGACTTGCATCTATATAAGATTGTGGACGTAAAACCAAATAAATGAACAAATGAGATCGACCTACGGTCTTGGATCTCTCTCTCTCTTAAAGGAGGGTAAATTAGCCGCCATCTTGGCTTGCGTAAGTTAATTTACACCTATAGAGGATGTCTTTTTACGGGATGCTCTATGAACAAGAGTCCGTGCTGGCATAAGGCCAGCTTAATCTAAACCAACAACGGAAGATGTCAGTTAGAGAGGTAGCCAGAAATTCTTGATCATTTGTTCTTTAATCAAAAGGAAGTCTCCATGGAATTTTTTTTATAATGTTTGACGCATAGCTTGGCATCTTTGAGATTTATTACAAGCGATTAAGGCACCCTGAGAACCTTTGATGATATTTGTTCCTTATATATATATATATATATATATATATATATATATATATATATATATATATATATATATATATATATCCTTATATATATATATATATATATATATATATATATATATATATATATATGATAGCAAAGTTAAACACTGTATCCGTGTTCTAATATGTTGTAGGAAGCCCACTAAAATTTTCAATTTTTTCCAAATTTTAGTGGGCTTCCTACAATATAATGAAAAACATGAATATGAGCGATGGTCTTTTTAAGATGGACGAATTGTTGAAAAGCTTTAAACTTGATGATTTAAAAGTGAAACGAGTTGTTAGATATTTTACAATCAGATAGTTTTGTACTGTGATTTGTAGTAACTGCATAATTCCGCTAGGTACGTTTTTTGTTCTGAACAATGTTTATTTGCATACTTAAGTAGGTTGTTGACTTGTTTCATTGTTATTTGTGGCCTCATGTTGCTTTCTTGTGTAAGTTGTCCTCTTAAAATTGTTCAGTACCCTGAAGATGACTTGGGAATAAAAGTTGAAAGTCTGGATACCTCCTTTCATTTTCACGTGAGGATCTCTTATATACACTCACCCACGGGACCATTGTGGAATTGCAAGATATATATATATATAATATATATATATATATATAATATAATTATATTATATATATATATATACATATATATAGATATATATATATATATATATATATATATATATATATATATATATAATGACTGGTAAAAACTGAAAAATTCTGTAACAACAGAATTCCATCTAATAAAAGGAGCCCATAAAAACACCAAAATATAGAGAGAAAAGTACTATATTTCAGAGACTGCTGTCTCCCTCTTCAGGTAGATGAATGAGAAGAGTTTACAAAAAAAGGTGGTATTTATACCAAGAGGTCCATCCACAGGCAAGCCAATTTAGGTCACCCCCGCTGATAATCTTCCTTTAATCTTCTTCAGTGTTGGTTGAATGAAAACCTTGTCGATCATATCTGAAATCCATGCTCCTTTTGAGATGTTCATTGCCTGCCTCTCTTTTATTAAGGCCGATTCCATCATTTGACTCATGTACCGGCAGTTGCTGCTATAAATTACACGTGACAAATTATCATTCATCTGCCTGAAGAGGGAGACAGCAGTCTCTGAAATATAGTACTTTTCTCTCTATATTTTGGTATTTTTATGGGCTCCTTTTATTATATATATATATATATATATATATATATATATATATATATATATATATATATAAGCGAATACCACAGGAAAATGATAGTCAGAAATCCAATGTCTTAGTGAAAACGAAAGTGCTTGGATTTCTGACTATCATTTTCCTCTGGTATTCGCTTATTAAATGAAGTCACGTGCATCTACTGTGATTTTGTTATGCTTATATATATATATATATATATATATATATATATATATATATATATATATATATATATATACACGCTATATCCTTACCATTACCTACGTAAATATCCTACCTTTGCATGATAACTTCTGTTTCTTCATTCGCTGGCACTGGGTCCCTCTAGGGTAGCCCATAAACATAACTGATCAGATTAAGGAAAATTAGTACCATTGTGTCCCAGGTTTATTGACATCAGCCGATAAAGCAAATTCCGTAGTAATAATGGATGACGTAACTTGCCGCATAAATGTTAGATTTATTACGTAAGGGTAGTACTTACACGAAGTTAAATAAAAACAGCATTGATGAAACAATGAGTTATTCAAGCGAAAAATAATAAAACCTTGTTACTGTTTTCCAATAATCGGCGTTCTTATATCTATGAAGCTTAGAGAAAACGTATAAAAAATAGTCCTTTGAGACCAGAATAGAAAAATAGGTTGGGGCTTATGTTATCCAGCTCATAATTTGGGTACTTTCTACAATAAAGCTACGAAAACGTTATTTACAGAAGTGACAGGGAGCCAAAATTATCAAAGATTATCCTTTGTTTAGCTTGATTTTTTAGGATTTTAACTCATAATTCATTGTCGAAAATATTTAATGTAGATGCAACTTTTTCCTAAAATAAAACTAAAAACATGCGTATATAAAGGGCCACATACACTTAACGACATTCTGAACGATTGTCGTTATCGACTCACACACACACACACACACACACTATTCAGACAGTATGTTTGTTTGTTTGTTGGTGTTTTGACATTGCATGGAACCACTGGCTATTCAGCAACGGGACCAGCGGCTTTATATAACTTCCGAACACATCGAGAATGAACTTCGATCACCAGAAATACACATCTCTAACCCCTCGGTGGAATGCCCGAGAATCAAACTCGCCGCCACCGAGGTGGCAGGCCAAGACCTTACGATCACGCTACTGAGGTGCTTTCAGATAGTAAAAACAATCTCGGCACTTTTTTCAGTCTGAATAAAGATTCTGTTTCGGGAAGACATGGCATCATCTCTAGAAGAGATATGCACAACAGCGTTATATCAGCAGACACACACACATTGAATGACCTGTGTGTGACCGTGGCCACCGAAGACTTAAGTGAGTAAGTCGCAAGCCAGCAACCTGTGCGTGACAGATTTCCGCTCAGATCGTTCAAACCCCGAAACTCCGCCCAGTTTTACATTCAGACAAACCCATACACAGTGTTTTTGCGAACGATACAGACAACCGTTCAGTGTATAGGACCCTTAAGGAACTGTCCTCTCCAGAGTAGTATCGTTGTTGACATCATAATCCCATGTTTGGACTGTGATTCGCCTTACATTGGCCTGAGAAGTATGGACACAAGGGTCAGAGTAAATAAACAAACATGAAATGGATGCTTGATTTATTAAAAGCTGAATGCGAAGAGGAAGAAATGCTAAGGAATTGGGAGGAGAGTCTAATGGTATATATATATATATATATATATATATATATATATATATAGATATATATATATATATATATATATATATATATATATATATATTACAAGCAGAATGGAGATGTCATGGATTGTGGTAACTAAAGAGGAATTAGCCTAACAGATCATGGATTGAGAGTTTTACAGAGAGTAGCTACTGGATGAGAGATTAAGAGATAATTGTAAAGATCGGGAAACAACAGTGTGGATTCAAGAGAGGAAGAGGGATGGTGGATGCCATCTTCATAGTAAGACAGCTACAGGAAAATAGACTAGAGGGAAACCAGGAGGTCTTGTGCATTCATAGACCTAGAGAAAGCATGCGATAGAATTCCAAGAAAAAGGGATGCTTTGGTGTTTAAGTAAAGTCCCAGAAAAGTTGGCGAGGCTGATCGAGATAATATAAAAGGAGCACACAAAAGTGATAACAGCAGTTGGGGATACAGAAAACTTTGAAGTTGGTGTTGGATTACACCAAGGGTCAGCATTAAGCCTATTTTTGTTTGTGCTGGTCATGGATGTGTTGAGTGAAGCGATCAGAAATGAAGAGCTGTGGGAATTGTACGCCGATGACCTGGTGATTACTGGTGAAAATGAGGAGGACCTTCAGAGAAGGGTTGAAGAGTGGCAGGAATCTTTAGAGAGGGGTGACTTAAAGGTGAATGTAAATGAAACAGAGGTTTTGCTGAGCAGTAGGGAAGATAGAGACAGAATAGTAATACAAGAAAGAAGAGGCTCGATTATAAAACAGAAAAGTTTAAATACTTAGGATCTACTTTAAGCCAAGAGGGAGGATGTGAGGCTGAAGTTGACAGTAGGCTAAAAGCTGCATGGGGGAAGTGGAGAGAGGTAGCTGGAGTGATATGTGATAAGAAAATGACAATCAAGCTAAAAGTCAAGATATGTAACACAGTAATAAGACCAGTGTTAATGTATGGAGCATAAACATGGGGTCAAACAGGGCCGGATTTAGGGGGGGCCAAAGAGGGCACCTGCCCAGGGGCCTCCACATTTTAGGGGGCCTCAAAAAAAGGACTCAGACTTAAATAATTTTTAATTTCAGTAAATATATAAGGAATAAAAGTTTTTTAGTCAGGAATAAAACAAAATTGTGGATATTTATGATTTATCTTTTTTCATCACGGAAAACTACAGTAAAACCAAAGTAAAAAAACGTGATATTATTTAGATTTATGGTAATAAAACATGCTATTCATTTGAAATTGCTTTTCATAATCTTTTTATACTCGAGTGTACAGAGTCAGAAGAGATCATTTTGCACACGTGATTAAGATGACCAAAATTCATTACTGGCAGGACCGGCAATGATGATTTCCCGGTGGAGCTTACAGCGCCCCCCGCTGAGGCTTGCTTCGCTCGCCACCCGCCTCAAGGAGGGTGGGCCTCCACACATAGATTGCCCAGGGGCCTCCACATGCCTAAATCCGGCCCTGGGGTCAAAGAAGAAAAGGAGGAAGTAAAGCTTGAGAGGACAGATGAGAATGCTGAGGTGGATTATGGGAATATCACTGCTTGAGAGATTGGGAAATGATGAAATAAGAAGAAGGGCAGGCTTAGTAAAGATTACAGAGGTGATAAGAGAGTCACGATTGAGATGGTATGGGCATGTGTTGAGGATGGATGACAAGGAGGGAGTGATGAGGGCTTGGGAGGAACCTGTTAGAGGAAGAAGATCGAGAGGGAGACAGAGAATTAGATGGCGAGATAAAGTGAAGGAAGGTATGGAGAGAAGAGGCTTGGTGGAGGATGATGCCTTTGATAGAAGGCAGTGGAGAAGGCACATCAGGCAACCAACCCCTTAATGTAGGGATAATGGTGGGAAAGAAGAAGTAAATCAACAGAAACAGTTGATTCTTTTCATGTACTGTAGTACCTCATTGTGTGAACTGTGCAAAGAAGCATTTCATTGAGTTGCTATCAACAAAATCTCAAAGAGAAGGGATAAAAAAATCTCAAATCCCTCATCTGGAATAGATTGGTTCTGAGTTTGCACCATGAATTCAGGCAAAAAGAAAAAAATAATAAATAAATAATAAAGAAAAAAAGCAGTGAGAGAGACCCACCCTTTTGAGTGCTGATCGACCAAGATAGCACAGTTCATGTAACTCCCCCAAACTTTTCACCGAGGCCAACACGAAGAAAAAATAGTCTTGAGGGTGAGGTCTCAAAGGGAGCCTTATCTGAGAATGAGATATACATCCTTCTCTGGAAGTTTTGTCCAAGGAAGACAAAAATATTTAAAATTTCCCATTAGCATGGATAATGCCACAGACATGGAGACATCCAGCCTCTTCAGTCTAAATCACTGCAACAAGGGTGAGCAATAGCTATTTTTCCAGAAACTGAGAGGAGCTTGCGGTGACAGAGGTAGATGAGGAAAGGTGCACAGATGCTCTGACCGAAAATATACCCTTTGTGCAACACTAATCACAGAAGATGGCCCACTTTCCTTGGGGAGGATGATGTCCTTGAATGGAATCCTGTTTCCATCTCAAAGGACTCATATTACTCATGAATCTGTTCCATTCACTTTGCCAGTTGCAAGACAGATAACCCCCTACTCGTGGCAGCAGAGGAAGGGAATCACCACTCTGAGCAACTCCCTCCCCTCTTTTTCCATTTTCCTCCATTTCTAGCCACAGCTGGGGTAGATGGACAAAAGGATTGAAAAGACTCCCCACCCTTCTTTAAGAAAGGTCTGGGTTTCAGAAGAGCAGGCTTCTTCATGACCACAGACATCAAAGGCATTGCTACATCTGAAGCCTAAGAGCAGCTGCCTTTGCCCCCAAAGCTGTTTGACAGACACTGCATAACTGATCAGTCTTAGGAATCTGATCTCGCCTTAACTGTTGTCTCCATGCTACTCTTCAGGAAGAGTAGCTTGAGAAACCCGCCAAGAAAAGAATGAGGCACCATGTGTCTCCTTCTAAGAATAGAGTTCACCCATGCATTAGCACACTGGTGTGTGAGAAAAGTAAAAGCTTTCCCTCCTGAAGATCACCCTTGTGTCCCAAGATGAGATACCTGTCACTACCAAGTCTGTCAGCATGTTCAACCATAAGAAAAGTCATGAGACAATTCCCTGATGGGGTCTTTCCAGGTGTAGGTTATTTGTCAGTCAATAGACTAGAAAGTCCAGCTGCAAAAGTAGCCTCTGCATACTGTGCAGTACCTCCTCATATGCATAAGGAGCAGCGGGAGTAGTTTGCTTTATCTGCTAGATGCCAAGGAACTCCTTGACCTGCAGATCAAGGTGTTCCCTTCATCCAAGACACTTTGAGCTAGGTAAGACCATTGCAACCTTATTGATAGTCTTACCTTAGGAGTATGTCCTAAGAAAAGCTCTATAGATGAGACTGTCAGCAGGTAAGAAGCCAAGGTAGCTTCTCTAAAACTGAATGAGTGCAATAATTCCCTAAAAATGCTCCTCCCAGGGTTCTGGAGTGGGACTATCAGGATATCTTTCAGTGGAGCTACATCCTCTACAGACAAAGGGGATAGCATGCCATTCTTGTGTTCCCTTCATTACTTTCAATGTCAGGACAAACAGAGAAAAAGGACAAGATCCAGCTGAGTTGCTGTACTAACACTGTTCAGCTCTAGACTCTCCCCTTCCACTACCACTACATATTCAGTATCCACCATACTAGTGGACATTGTAGTAGAGCAAGTACCTACACTGCCACTCTAATGTGTGGCAAACTGGATGTATGATATTTAGGGCTAAAGCCCAGGCACTGGGGCCAAGAAGGTCCTTCAGCAAACTGGAAACATAAAAAGCAAAAGAGATCATTTAAGATCTTTTCCTCAAGTAAGAATGCTTGGTGCACTGGAAACATAAAAAGCAAGAGATCAGTCAAGATCTTTTCCTCAAGTGAGTATTTTTCATAGCTAATAAACTTGCAGTTAACATAAGGATAAATCCTCTGGTGCCAGAAGATTTATCCTTATGTTAACACTGCAGGTTTGTTAACCATGAAAATTTGGAAAACATGCATGAGCAGAGGGGGAAGATAGTGTACTTTCTCCTGTATGATCCCTCAAGGAGGCACAGAGAGTATATACAATATTTGAGCAAGCAGGGTCCAAATACCTCACACAAAATGAATGGGTTGTGCATGCCATTCTGTGTGCCTCCATGGAGGCACTTGGAGAGGGGTTTGCATTGCACAACCATGCACACCCCGTCCTAAGACCAAGCATGTGAAATGCGAGTAGAAAGAATAAACGCATGAGCCCAGGTCACGTTTGAATGAGGTGGGAGCAGACCTCTCATCTTAGCAGGCAGGCAGGTACAGCACCACCTACCCTAAGAGAGAAGTGAAAATCCTGCACCAGTGACCATGAGCCCCACTCTCCACTGAGAAGGAAGAGTTTATGTTAGAGTCTGCCAGGGTTGCTTGATGAGGCCTTACAATTCCCCTTATTTTTCTTCCAGTGCATCAGGACAAGGAGGAAGACTAAGGTGAACTCAACGACAATGAGGAATACTGAGAGCAGAAAGTATGCCTAGTAAGCATTTCTCTCCTTTCCTCTCCTGAATCTTGCCAGTCTTCAACATGTAAGGGAAGGTTGAGGCTGGAACATGAAGTACCAATCAGAAGATCTGCCACTGGAAGGACTACTTCAACAGGAGGGTACCCTTCACAGTAGTTGGAGAAGCTGGGGCAGCCACAGACACGACAGCAGCAGACCCTACAAAAGAAGGTGATGGAGTCAGCTTTTCCTCCTCTGCCAGAATGTCAAGAAATGGCTACTAAGATGGACTATACAAGGGATGTTATGCATGGCTAGGTCTTTTGCAAGTACTCCACAGTCATTTTCTTAGTACCTGGAATGCTGAAATCAGATGAACCAGAAGGTGAGACAGCTGTTGACAGTGCATGACTACCAACAGCTACATTGTCTTCCAAGGAGAGGCTGTGGCCAGATTTTTCTGCTTGAGTGCCATCCCTTTGAGGGAGGGTTGCACTATTAGCAGGCAGAGGGTTAGGAATGGAAGGAGAAAGAAAATAACCAGAGGGATGCAGGGGCATAATCCCTAAAAGAAGCCAGCAAACTGTTCTTTTCCTTCTCTCTCCTCTTACTGAACTTCTCCCATTGTGGGGAAGACCAACTAGCACATTCCTTACAAGGGAAAGACTGATTACATGCCTTTCCCCTACAGATGGTGTAATGCTACTGGGGTGTACCGTTGCAGGAGACATGAGAAACCTGTGAGGATGCCCACAACCCAAGCAACAGTGCTGGTCACATTTTTTCTCCTTTTCTGAATAAAACACAAAAAGCAGTAAACTATTCAGCCAGCATTCAACAACTATGAGACAGAAAAGAACTAGCACAGCACTTCTACTCTTCCTGGCCATCAAGGAAAAAGTGAGTAATGATGTAAGGCAAGTGAGACAAATTGCTCGTTCGGTGACCACTTCAGCTCGCACACCAGTATAAAAGGTGATGGTTTGTATGTATTTCTGTGGATGCTTGCTGCAACAAAACCAGACACCCCTTGTATTCTTTTTAACATAATACTTTGTAATGTATTTACATTATGTATTTGTATTCATAATGCTATAAGTAAATAAAATGTCTATAAAAGCTTTTATTTTTTCATGTGGTCTATGAGTCCAGATAAACATTTTCAGCATTCCATTACATACCCATCATGTTCAGGATTATGATTTACAGAAGCCAAGGGTGAAGTTAAACCTTCATTTTTCTTGTCTTCCTGGGAAAGAAAACATTTGCTCCAGTCGGTGTTCCTTTTGCCTGTGATTGAATTTACACTTGCAATTATAAGCTCTTAATTAAGGCCAAGGGACTATCCTTTTACAACCTTAATCTGATATACACATTAATGTATGGGATGCAATTAGGTCGGTCACCCTACACCTAGCATGATCATTCATCCAACCCCTTTTTAAGTCCCATGTGATCTATACACCATCCAGGTAAGTACATGAACAAGCCACATAGAGCCCCACTTACCATTGGCTCAGCTTTCCCCATGCTGGCACCTCCTGACAATTCACGTGCGACTGCCTAACTAAATCAACCAACTATATATATACTTTCTACCAGCTAATTGATATGGGCTATTAGACAGCATTTGGGATGCTACACTACTAAACTACACTAAAGCAAAGTTAGATATGTAGGTAAAACAAGATTAGCGGACACTGAATCCCATGCCAAGTTACACAGCGGTGTAACTGACATTCAATCTTTTAAACTAAAACAAAAGATAAAACCACCACTTAAATTATATGTAGGCTTTCAAAAACTATTATATTGAACAGGAAAACATTTTTGCACAACTACTGAATCCTGAGACATGAGTATTTAAGGTTTTTGGCTGCCATATTGGATACCATCTTTCTTTATATGTGCTATATGGAATCTTTAACAGAAATACATTTTACTTTTACATGGTGACTCTTTCTAAAATGTGCATAACCAAAACAAATGCATAAAAACACGACCAGATGAATGAGTCTCATGTTAAAACCTTGACTAGCAGCCATTTTAGAATTTTGAGTGGACACCCAGTAATTTTCATTTTCAAAAGTGGCCTATGGAAAAGATATGTACCAAATTTCATGCTTGTATGTATCATTAAATTAAGTATTTTAGTGAAAAAATTACTATTTCATCTGCTACACTAGTAGGCTTGGCTAAAACATGAAGTTTATAAATTACAGGTACTCAACATTTTAACAGCACTAGTGTCTAGTAAAACCCAATATTGTTTTTGAAGTTTTATATTTGTTATAGAGTATAAACAAAAGAATGTTTTTCATACATATGCCTTTTTGAATACTTTAACCTTAAAAAAGTTATATAAAACCACAGTACTGAACATACATAGCTTTCCATCACTGTCATGTGGTAATTTCCATAATTGCTTAAAATTATGCTTTGTGATCACGTTTTAAAAGTAGTACTATATATGAAATCGATATACTGTCCTCTACAACCATTTCTGTATCTTAGAAACTGTTTCACAACAAACCCATTTCTTACAATTAGCTCAAATTTGTGGTCTGCATATTTCCTGAAAAATTCATTTCCAGCTAGTCAGCTACACTTCACGTACACCTCATGGATCAACTGGTTCCCCACTGTGAAGACCTTTATTATATCTAGCATGCTGGTGAAGATGAAAGACATTTGCCTTCTTAGACATTTTGGCAATTTTTTCTAAAATTATTTTCTTTAACCATGAAGACATTAATTCTTTTCTTATTGTTTTCATTTGCTAGTACATAAGTAAAGAGATTTTAACAAAAGTCCATGCAGTTTTTTATCGCCAGTTGAGTGGAACTTCACCACATTTTTCGAATCATACTCGATTGATACTTAGAGGAAGGGAAGTATACTATATTTTAATTAAGTATACTACTTTTCCTAGTTGATCTGAAAGAACACTAGGTATATATTTGTCAATTAATACAATATTATCCTGACCTGAAGTGCTTTTGAATGGTGAACCCTACTCAAGGTAGCCTGGAAAATGGCACTGTACCCTTCACTTTCTTGACTGGAATGCAGTTTCTCATAATATCAAACATTTATCTTCGAGTGCATTCCGTAGCTGCATAAAGGTACCGAACTTTTGTAAACTATTCTTGAAGATGACAAGTGACCTGGATATTTTTATTGGGATCTGTTATAGCACTAGGACAAGTTTATGTCAATTGAAAGTTATTACTACTATCTTTGTACCATTTACTGAGTCCTCTATTTTTCATTCTTCATTAAGTACAGCCCACTTCTAAGTTTCTCCCAAGAGTACCCTATGGACTTGCAATTTCAACTTCCTAGTTTAGATGTTACTGTCAGGGTCTCAGCCTTATAGAAACAATGTTGTTTTCCTTCACATCCATTATCTCTATGAGCTTTCAGAAAAATGCTTCATTCAAGTCAGCCAATTCATGGGATTTAAGCAGTTCATTCCCTCTCCAAAGATGCTATTCAGATCCAGTAAGCTTTTTCCTCCCAACCCTGCTGATCTCTTGCAGTTTTATGCTGACTATACTAAAAAGTAAGGCCTTTATATGCTAAGAACCTCAGGATCTGTGAAGCAAATGCACAACGTTGCTGACCAGCCAATAATTTTCTTTGGGTCATGAATAAAATGTCTTACAGAATCTGCTCACCACAAATTTGAGCTAATTATAAATAATGGGTTTTTATTAAAAAATTTAACTTTTAAAAAACTAAATTTTTGAAGGATGGTTTTGCATGCATAAATTTCAGTAATTGAAAGATATATTCTATATTAGAAAATGTTCTTTCTTAATGAATGACAAGGAATGCAACTTTCATCTCTCAGTTCACTTGTACTCTTAAAATATCCTCTTCCACATAAATTGAATCTGAATGGTGTCTTATAACTGAAGTATCTTGATGCTTCAGATGATCCTTTTTCACACAGAGACCGGAAAAGCTTTCATCCTGTGTGAAGGGTCAAGTGAGTTTTGAGACTACGTCTCTGACAAAACGCCTTTTCACAATAACTACAGACAAAAGGTTTCTCCCCTGTGTGAATTCGCATATGACTTTTAAGGCTACTTTTCTGAGAAAATCCTCTTTCACACACAGAGCAAATGAATGGCTTCTCTCCAGTGTGAATTCGCATATGACTTTTGAGACTGCTCATCTGAGAAAATACTCTTCTGCATTCTGGGCAAGTGTATGGCTTCACACCTGAGTGAATTTTCATATGTCTTCTCAGCAATCCTCTCATAGGAAATCCTTTTCCACACTCAGAGCAAGCAAATGGGTGCTCTCCATTGTGAATCCTCATGTGACACGTCAGATTAATTTTCCGAGAATAGGATTTCTCACACACACTGCAACTGAAAGGCTTCTCCCCTGTGTGGATTCTCATGTGCCTCCTGAGCATCCCTCTCACGGCAAATCCTCTTCCGCATTCGGTGCAAGTGAACGGCTTCACTCCCGTGTGAATTCTCATATGCTTCCTAAGATTGCTTGTCAGAGAAAACCCTCTCCCACACTCAGAGCAGAGAAAAGGCTTCTCTCTAGTGTGAATCTTCATATGATCTGTGAGATTACATTTGCGAGAAAATTCCTTCCCACAGTCACTGCAACTGAAGGGCTTATCTGCAGTGTGCATCTTCATATGTTCTGTAAGCCGACTTTTCCATGAAAATACTTTTCCGCACTCACTGCAAGCAAAGGATTTATCTGAGTGGGCTTTCATGTGCATCTTGAGATTATTTGCATTGGTAAATTCTCTTCCACATTCAAGACATGCAAATGGCTTCTCTCCCTTATGAGTCAGCAAATGAGAGTCAAGATGCCATTCCTTATCAAATTGTTTTCCACATTCATTACATGCAAAAGGCTTCTCTCTAATATGAACTTCACGATCGGTTTCCGGAACCTCCATCTGTGAGCATTTGTTTCCACTTGCACGAGATGAACATTTTTTCTTTTTAGTATGAATTTTCTGGTGGCTTTCAAGACTTCCTTTGTGTTTCTCAGTGGACTTAAAAGGTATTGTACAACTATCTTGGGTAGAAGTCCATAAATCTTCAGTTTCGTCTTCACTGATTTCCTCTTCAGAACTTTGTTTTTCGTCCTCACTCTCTTTTAATTCAGTTGTACATAAATATTCTACACCTTCTTCATATAGTCCTGGCTCTACCTTGACTTTAAAAGATGGATCCATATGCACACTTTCATATATTCCAGGTTCTGCCTTGACTTTCAAGGATAGATCCACACTTATTGACTCATCTATCCCTGGCTCTGTCTTGATTTTCACTGATGGGTCCAAAGACAGAGAGCTGCAATTATTTGTTGTATCACGAGCATCCAAATCTTTTTCATGATTAATGGAAGAAAGATCTTGGCTTTCATGACTGTTAGGGAAGAGTGAGATGGGGTCTTCCACTTCCACTTTAATAGGAAATTTTGGGGTATGTTCTGAATTCATTTTACTTTTTTCCTGTTCTTAAATACTTGTAGTACTGTAGTCTTTGTTAATAATTTGACAACACTATTAGATAAATATCAAACTACACTTCAAATCTTCAAATAATACACTTGGAAAAGACATAACATAAATCATGTTTTTCCTAAACATTAATTTACCAAATTCTAAATCAGATGACATTCCCTTAACATCTTAATTCCACATGAAATACTTTTACTACAAAGTAATGACTACGTTTCAGCTTTATTTTTTTCAGCATATACTAAAATTAAACAAAGAATGTAATAACATTGTTATATAACGAACAAAACCTGTGGTAATTTACATGCATGATTTTCCATTGAAGATATAATGGCAAGAAGAAATAAAAGTTACAAGTTTATTTAATACATTTGTGGAAAATCTCCTTAAAAAGAAAACTTTGGACTAAGCTTTTGAAAAAATATCTAGAGAACATAAGTGACCTTAGTCAGTGGTACCATAAATCTGAAATACACAAATGTATTAAACTGGTACAGATAGTTTACATTTTGGAGAAATAGAATATTAGATGATTTCAGTACCCTTGGTGCCAGAGTTTGATAATTAACTTCTTGACAGGAGAACTCTGAAAATAGAGAAAACAATTCATAATTAGATAGTATACTGCAATTGAGACTAACCTATGTATAAAAAAAGGAATCACAACAAATCCTTAAATTTAAGTTTTCCAAGGATACCTTGGGTTGATTTCCATCTCTTCACAATAGCTGTAACTTAAGATTAAACTACAAAATATTAATATTGTTTCATAATTATAACTAAAGCAAATACACCACACCAAA